>NW_026705707.1:300000-376410 GCF_029867415.1 Vicia villosa | reverse complement strand
TAGGTTTTGGAATCCTTTCTAAACCAGTGAAAGGTAATTGATTTCGAACAGGCAATCCAATTAGTTCAGAGAATTCTTCCAAAGTGGGTACCAACTGGTAATCAGGAAAGGTAAAGCAATGATGTTCAGGGTCAAAGAACTGGAACAGGACCCGTATCATGTCTTCTTCAAATTTTGAGGTAACCAAATGGAGTAAGTGACCATGCCTTTCGGTGAATTGAACATTCCTGGGGAATTCTGACACTAAGTCTTTTAGTTCAGATGGTACCGTTGAGATGTTGATTCAGATGTAATCTCGGGTGGCGGGAGCCATTACCTGCAAAAACAAAGGTAAACTCTTTGATCCTTGAGGTGTTTTGTGAGAAAATGATATGCTTATGATGCAAACATGTGGCACACAAAAACAAATCAAACAATAGCCTTAGGTTTAAAGGCTTGCATGGAGCTGATAGGTGATACCCTCCCCACTGAAGTTGAGTTGGTTAAAACCTGTCCTAGAATAGTATTCGGGTTCTATGATCCTTGGAAGTAACATCTCAATACGGCGCTCGAGCGGCCGATCAAAATATTCCTCGAGGATAACTAACTTCGATCAATTTCAAAGCTAGCCACTTAATAGGCCGTAAGTCAAGTTCAACTAAAAAGGTTCTAAGACAAATTAGTGTTTAATGACATTTCGGAAGCCTAATATACTCCTTGATCGTTTTCAAGGGACATCAGTATAAACCAAAGTATCGCACTAACGATAACTACCAGATCAACCGTATCGGTACATGCCATACAGTCTCCTTGGTCTATTGTCATATACTTAAGGTATCTCGAGATTCGGGTTAGAATCTTTCACACAAGCAAAATACCCAAACAAACCTTTGAAAAATAGAGCAATCAAGTCAAACAATTGAAAACATCGAAGCAATCTATTCTCTTAAGGTAACCCCTTTAGAAAACATTTTGTTTTTTGAAAGTGATTCCCCAGCAGAGTCGCCAGTTCTGTGGACCTCCGTTTTTCGGGCCATACCTCTGAGCGGGAGAGATACGTGAATTGACTCTTTTTTATCGCTTAATGCTTTCGCATTTTTGAAAATTCACAGAGTCTCCACCGACCTTTTATTTTATCCAATTAAGGAAAGGTTTATAAAAGAAACAGAAAAAAGACCTTTAAGAAATTCTGGGTAAGGGGGTAGGTTATACAAAGGGAAGGTGTTAGCACCCTTTGTATCCATGGTTATCCATGGGCTCTTAAGTTTGCTTAGCTCACTTGTTTTTCGATCACTTTTCAATTGCTTTAGAATGCTCATATGTGGTTTCAAATACCTTTGTAAATTGAATTTGTAATGATCCTTGTGCGGATGTATACAAAATGTTTGTTTATCTTTCGAAAGATGTTTTGAAAAGAACGTTAACTTTGTAATGATCCGTGTTTGGATGTATACAAAATATTGTCTTTTTGGAAAGTTTTGTTTTGAAAAACAACAGTGTATGAGAATTTTGTTTGTTTTGATTTGAGCAAGCAAACTAGGAGGTCTACCCTGAGTTGTAAGGTCTTTATCCTATTTCCTTTAAAAATCTATCCTTTCACCAGATACAAACAAAAGGTTCGATTTTGTACTCGAAACAGTAGAATTTTGACTTTGATTTTGAAAAGAATGAGAAGGGATTACCTTAAGAGGTGCAAGTGTGATTGTGATTGGATTCAGATATTTTATCTTTGAAGTTAGTGATCTAACGGTTCAATTTTATCTTTGACATACACGCAGTTTATATTTGCTGGAAATTAAAATGCGGAAATGTAAAGTGCGGAAAGTAAATCTACGCTATTACATCGATTGTGCAGGAAATGTAAACTAAGCCTATTTACATGATTTTGACATCCTATACATTTATCTAGGAATTTAAATTGCAAGAAAAATAAAAGACATATTTTTGGATTTTTTATGATTGATTTTTATTATAATTAATGCATGATTAATTAAATTAAAATGAAGAAAAAAGATGAAAATAGATTTAAACCTAGAAATTAAGTTTAAAATATGTACAAAATATTTGTCAATTAATTTTAAAACAAAACTAATTTTTTTGGAATTTTTGAAATTGATTTGAAATTGATTAAGCTAATTGATACATAATTATACAAATAATTATACAAATAATTAAAACTTAAAGAGAAAATTATTTAAAATATGTACAAAATTAGTCTATAATATATAAACAATATTTTATATAAAGAACAATTTTTTTATGATTTTTTGATTGGTTAGAATAATTAAAAAGCAAATATATAAATATATACTAATTAATTATGCAAAATATTGAAATTAGGAAGAAAAATAAAATATTTTTATTTCAGAAAATTATATATTATTTTAGAAGCTTAAAAATATTTTTTGTGTTTTTTTTGGATTTTTTTAACTATTTTTAATTAATTTTGCAAAGAAATTAAAATAGAAATAAAAAATAAAAGGATACTAATCAGATGTGGTTGATTATGAGGGAGTATGATGTTCATGCATGATCTGGCGCGTTGGATTGGATGGAAAGTGGATCAGAAGGCTCAGATTTTGAGGCGCATGGCAATCAGTATACCTGCAAAACACTTGATTAGAGGAAAATTTAAAAGAACGCGCGCGCTGGCTGGCCAATGGGGTGAGGACACGCATCATCTTCAACCTCCAGACACCACTTTTAACAGCGCTTTCTGGCTAGAAGCGCTGTAATAGATTAAACTCATCTCTGCAAAATAGCGAATAGGTGTAAACAAGCATAGAAATCAGGCGCGATAGGACCATTAAATTCGTCTTGTTCCACTGAATGTAACCATGCCCTTAATTTGGTTTAATTTTGGCTCTAATGAAGAACCCTAAATTTGAGCTTAGAAACCCTAAAATGGTGGTTTTGTGCAAACGGTCATTAAAACTTAATTAAAGCTCCAGAAACGACCAGAGCACCAATCTAAACACAAATATATATCTACATCTTGTTAAATGTGCGTGTATGATCAGATATGAGTTGGTTTTTGTTTGAGCAAATCGTGACCTGTGTAGCTCGATTCAATGAGGTTTAAGACTTGCAATTGATTGGAATAGTTTCAGTGAAGCTCAGAGATGATGTTTGAATGTTTAGTTTGTATTGAAATTGACTAAAACTTATTCGAATTTCAAGTTTCTTTGAATATTACAAGTTGTTACAAGAGTGATATATGCTTATGAATGCTTCTGAATTCGTCCTCTTTTGATTGTGAAGTATGATAAGCTATTTATAGGCCAAGAGTGCTTAGAATGGAAGCTAAGAAGCCTTAATTGTCTTTGTTGAATTTTTGACTTTCAAGCTTAAAATTTAAGCAACCCTTGCTTAATTTTTCCACACTCTTGCCATAGACTTTCTTTGCACCTTCCTTGCTGCATAATTGAAGATTCCTTGGTGGCTTTAGCTTAGAAAATAAGCTATGCTTTATCCATTCATTTTTCCTTTTAATTTAATCTTAAAATAAGATAAAATTAAGCCAAAAATGGATAAAAATGGTATGGGCTTAGTCTTGGTCGTGGGAGGCCCATAATATTATGGTAATGATGTTTGAACCATGAAAACTTGGCCCCATTTGGAAAAAATGCATTTTTGAGCAATGTTGTTTTTATGCATTTTCCAAAATTTAGCCAACTTCAACAAGGTGTAAATCCCTCAACTTTTGTCATCTGAAGAAGATCTTGCACTTTTTGGAAACCTCAAAGAGTCCTCTAACCAATGTCTTTGGTCTCATGTCAAAATGATTTTTGATGCTCCATGTGTGTCCTTTTGAAAAAAGTGTCTTTTTGTTGACTTTGAAAATGACCTGTAATGTCTTTGGTCATATTTTTCAAATGGTGAATGCAATGACCATGGGATCAATTGAATTTGAAAGATAATTGAATTTCCTTCAAAATGAGCTTTGGTTTGAATTTTTTGGATGAAGGATGAGAGAGTTATGACCAGTCAAAGTTGAGTTGACTTTTCAGGCAAAAACCCTAATTTTGAATCTTAGGGTTTTGTTGATTTTTGATCTTTCCTTGATGAATTATGATCATCCAATGATCAAATGATGAATCCTTTGACAAAATATGGACTTTGACAAAAAATTTCATTTTTGACTGTCTGTTGACTTTTTGGTCAAACGGGTCGTCTGTTGACTGTTTGAGCTGCTGACGGTGCGTCTGAGTGAATTGAAGTTTGAAAATTTGTATGATGGTACTTTGAGATATATGGATGTGCATGAAATCCATTTGAGGTCTCAAAAACTTGTTTCTCCTGTAAAAACAAGAAAACCCTAGTCAGGGACTGTTTGTGTAGGAGATAGTTAAGCGTACCTGATTTTTGTGCAGTGTTGAGTCTCTGCTAATCGCGTGATATTCAGAAGACTTCTAGAACAAAAATCTTGGAATTTTGAATTGTAAAAGATTGATTTGATTGATGGTACAAAACACTGAGAATTGTACTGCCAGCAGTTTGACTGTCGACTGATTGTTACCAGTATAGTCTGAGTTTCCTGATTCTGCGCCTGCAAAAAGATTTAACTCTGTACCAATTGTGTAAGTACTATTTATTTGTAAATAAATAAATAGCATGTGTGAAGTAATAAACAGTATTTGGCGTTTGCGTAAGAATAAATTCAACTGCAAGCCAAATTACTGTATAAGAAAAATTCTAAAAACTAAGTATTTCATATGTCAGGATATTTGTTGAAATAAAAATCCATGATTATATGAGACTCTTAATTTTCAGATTGGAGTTTTCTTGAAAAAAGATGCGGGCAAATTTTGGGGTATAACAACACGGAACAAAACAAAAAAACAGTTCCATACCAAAACAGCCCCTGCAGTCTGCCACACACAAATCCACAAGCCCATACTATTGTGCAAACCATCACATTAAACCAATTTCACTAATCCTTTTTACAAACAGATTGCTTTTTATAATTTTCTAGTTCATAACAGCATAACCGATTCTGCAACTAACTTCTAACAGTCTAACTGTTTCTCAACTAACCTCCTAACAAACTTCAACCAACAACTAACTGAAAACAGAATCTAACAGAAAACTCAGAGGGAGAACTAACCTGAAAAATGCTATAAAGCAGAACTCGGTTTCACACTTCAGGGGCTCCACCATTCTTCACCTTCAATTCTGAACTTTCACTCTCAATTCACTATCTTCAACCAACCATAACTCTTCACCACTTCTCTGCAAACTCATCACTCTCTCACAATCGATCTTCTTCAATCTCCTTCACAAATCTTCAACTCTCTCAATCTTCGACTCTCTCAATCTTCAATTCTCTCTTCATCTTCCACCTTCACCTCTATACCAATTACATCCAAAAAACTAGAAAAAAACAAAAAAAAAACTCAACAAGCTTCAGCAGAAATGGCAAGAAGAAATTGGTAACAAAATTGAGATTGAAGAGAAATCGTAACAAACCTATAACAAGGATTTCGATCTCTCCTCATCACACTCTCGATCTTTGCACCGCAGAAAATTGCTAGAAGCTTCAATTCATATCATCATCGCCTTCATCATTATCAATATCCAATCAATCTTCACAAGAACCTAAAATGAAAGCAGCATCGTCATCATCGCGAACAACAACGCATCAGAAACGCAAAGAAAGGGAAGAAGAAGATTGAACAAATCAACCTTGATTCTCAAAACATTTCTTCAATTTTGTTTTCGTCTTAAACCGAATAAAAAATGAGAATTTGAGACGAGTAGGAGGCGGAGTTGAATCGGTGGGGATTCGAATCTGAGCAAAGACGAGTTGAATCGGAGACGGGGGGGGGGGGGGGTTGAATCACGAGGGAGCTTAAACCGAGAGCGGATTCGAGGGAGAAAATCGTCGGAGAGTGAGAGGTAGGCGCCGCCATGATTTCACGGATGAGACTGAGAGAGGTTGCGCCGCCGATAGTTCATTTGAGATAAGAAGAAGGAGAATGCAGAAGTTCAATCGTCACATTTTGGTAACCCTAGCCCTCTTTTTTATTTTATTTCAATTGATAGGAATTAAATCTGATTTTAATCGTTAGAATAATATAAAGTCTGATAATTATTGTTTAATTGTTGTTAAGTAAAAGAAAATCTGTGCATTAAGTGGACAATTAATGGATAATCTGAATTGGTACAAAATTGGAATATACAATCTGAAAATCTGATAGTTAGATCCAACACCTTGGGCCACGATTTCTGATTCTCACTCCCTTTGGCCCATGTTGTTCACTTCTCCTTGCCAAAAATCTGAAACAAAAATAATACTTCAATGGGCTTGATCCATGAAATGCTCCCCACACCCCTTAGCCCAGTCATGCACCATCATTGTTGTTGCTAGAAATTGAACAAAAATGCCTTTGGGCTTTTCACTGTTTGGGCCATGCGTCTAAGTAATTATGCTACTGCAATTTTCATAATAAACCCCCCCTGACTCTATTATTTTCCTTATTAGAATTTAGCTTTTTTTAAACATAGTTTTTATTTTTATTTTTCCTTAGTGATAAAAGAGTAAATAATCACCATTTCGGTTAGATTTTTAAGTAATAAAAAAAATAGTAGTTTAGGCTTAGTAGCAAATAGTAGTTTTTTTTAGGATAATTTTGACGTTTAATTTCCTTCATAAAAAACTCACAAAATAATAGTTTTTTCTAGTTTAATTTTGTACTAACTTCTGAATTGCTTCTTTTATTTCTTTCGTACTATTTCCATGTTATTTTCGCATAATTGTTGTGTGATTTTGTTACTTATTTGTTGCCATAATTTTGGCCTATTTTGTAGATTATAACATAACTTTAGATTTAGACTCCTTTTGTACGCAAATAGGAATTAGAACAATTTAGATTAGAATTTAGAAATCGTTCCCTTCTTTCATTTCTTTTTCTTTTCAACTTTTAAAATACTTAATAAACATCGACAAGGATCATACCGTTACTATATTTCATAGTAGGAAAGAAATGATTGGGGCGTAGGCCCCGATGTATGTTCTTTTCTACTTAGCAGAGAAGAAATGATTGAGGTGTGAAGCCTCGGTGTATTTCTTAACCGTTATTTAGAGAAACGATTGCGGCGTAGGCCTCGATGTGCATTCTCTAAATATTCATAAAAAACTTCTTTTTGTATCTCTTTTACTTAGCGGAAAAGAAATGATTGAGGTGTGAGGCCTCGATGTATTTCTTAACCGCTATTTAGAGAAACGATTGTGGCGTAGGCCTCGATGTGCGTTCTCTAAATATTCAAAAAAACAAAACTCTTTTTGGTATGATCTAAGTCACAAATTAAATCCCCTTAAAAAACACCAATCAAAAACACATAAAACACTAATAAATGGTTAGATTTAAAACAAAGTAAGGAAGTGATGCGAAGCCTTGTAGTAGGTCTTTGTCATCATGGAATTACCCTAAAAAACACAAACCAATCTCTTTCTTTCTTCTTTCTAAGGGCATTGTTATTTCCGCTCGAACGCATCGTAGGCGATCCCTTATGCAAGAGCGCGAACGTTAACGCCGCCCAACTAAAAAACACAAAAACAAACAGAAAATCGTGAGCCGAGCTACGGTAACTCTGATTCCTGAAAAGGATACGTAGGCAGCGGGGTAGGGCCCGTGCGAGTACAATTCTTTATTTTCCCTACATTTTGCATTCATTCGCATATAGACATAGACATAGTACACACCCTTTAGATAGAAACAAACATAGGTGGATACCATCGAGTACGATGGGCGCGAGGGGTGCTAGCACCTTCCCCTTGCGTAACCGACTCCCGTACCTAGATTCTCTGGTCGCAAGACCCTGTTCTTATCCCTTGTTAGGTTTTCTGATATTCCTTTCCCTTATGGGATAAATATATTGGTGGCGACTCTGTTCATTTTTCGCGAGCGTGCGACAATATTAAATATTAACGGAAGAATTATATTTATTGATCAAAATATTTAATATTAAAACAAATGAGCGTACCACACTGGTCCCAGTGCGAATGAACATGTATCCCGTTAATATTCAAAATATTGAATATTAACTGGAGCACGGAGTTATTGATTAAAATATTGAATATTAACGGGAGCACGAAGTTACTGATCAAAATTTTGAATATTATCGGAAACATTAAGTTACTGATCAAAATTTTGAATATTAACGGGAACAAATTTTGAACAGTAACGGGAACACGAAGTTACTAATCAAAATAATAAATATTAACGGAAATACGGGGTTATTGACAAAATATTGAATATTAACGAGAACACGAAGTTACTGATAATTTTTTTGAATATCAACAGAAACATTAACTTACTGATAAATTTTTTCAATATTAACTGGAACACGGAGTTACTGATCAAAATAATGAATATTAACGGGAACATGCGTTACTGATAAAAATATTGAATATTAGCGGGAACAAATTTGGAATATGTTGAAAAATGTGACTAAGTTTATTGCATTGGACAATCGGCATTGTGTATTCTTTATTGATCTTCCCAATTTTTATTGCATATTAATAAAATAACACTTCATTATTCTATTCTTTATCAATTTCATTTTTAAGTTTATTATATATCTTTGCTGAACGAAATGTATCATAATAATAATTACATCAATTTCTTATCTTTATAAAAAAAATATAATATTGAACAAAATAAGCAAGAACATGAAGTTACTAATCAAAATATTGAATATTAACAGGAACATCATGAAGTTACTGAATAAAATATTGAATATTAACGAGAACATGAATTACTGATCAAAATATTGTATATTAACGGGAACATGAAGTTACTGATCGAAATATTGAACATTAACGGGAACATGAAGTTGCTGATCAAAATATTGAATATTAAAACAAATGAGCGTACCACACTAGTCCCCGTGCGAATGCACGGATATCCCGTTAATATTTAAAATATTGAATATTAACGGGAGCACGGAGTTATTGATTAAAATATTGAATATTAAAGGAAGACAAAGTTACTTATCAAAATTTTTAATATAATCGGAAACATTAAGTTACTGATCCAATTTTTGAATATTAACGGGAACACAAAGTTATTGATCAAAATAATGAATATTAACGGAAAAACAGAGTTACTGAGCAAAATAAAGAATATTAACAGGAACATGAAGTTACTGATAAAAATATTGAATATTAACGGGAACAAGTTTGAAATATTTACTAGAATACGAAGTTACTGATCAAAATAATGAATATTAGCAGAAACATGAAGATACTAATCAAAATATTGAATATTAACGGGAACATGAAGTTACTGAATAAAATATTCAATATTAACGAGAACATGAATTACTGATAAACATATTAAATATTTACGGGAACATGAAGTTACTGATCGAAATATTGAATATTAACGGGAAAATAATTTTTATTGATGAAAATATCCCAAACTTTGCCCCAACCCCAACCTATTAAAAAGAAATTTCTATATTTTACACATCTGGTTTTATGACATTTACCTCTAGAATAATATATATATATATATATATATATATATATATATATATATATATATATATATATATATATATTGAACAAAATAACACGGCCACAACGGATACCCGTGCGGACGCACGGGTATCACGCTAGTTATCATAAACTCACTATTTTCACCGGACACTGTTACCACAATTATTTTATTTAAACAACAAAATATATTATTAATAATTAACTTTATCAGTGATGTTTATTAGTCATAGTTATAAATATTTATAGTTATTAGTCATATTAAATTTATCATGTTGGTGATTTGATAAATATTTATTTTTAAATATTTTTAATTATTAGTGATTTTATAATAACAATTGTATATCACCAACAACCTAACCTTATCGAATGACCTAAGATATGAATGACTATTGCATTACCATGTTCTTTTTTATACATAGCTTATATATATATATATATATATATATATATATATATATATATATATATATATATATATATATATATATATATGAGGAGTGTTATATTTACTCCAAGAGTAAGTCATTATATATATATATATATATATATATATATGAGGAGTGTTATATTTACTCCAAGAGTAAGTCATTATAACTTACTCCACTTCTTGACCGTTAATTATTTTCAATCTAATGGTTAAAAATAATAAGTAATTAAATGTGGAGAGAGAAAATCATTCCTTATTAATACCACTAAGCCATTTCCATTTCTATTAAAATCATTTCTTTCTGAAACTATTTATTTAACTACTGCAGCCATCTAATACTAATACAAATTTATATGCTTTTTGTGTAAAACAACAACCTAATTAATTATAGTTCACATTTGTTTTTTTCTTATACGCATTCAATTATTATTATATTACTTTTTATCATTCAACAATAATGTTTTATTGTATTTTAATGGGTTTTATTTGTGTTATATTAAAGCTTATATAAGTAGTTTTAAAATAGTTTTTTATTTAGAATAGATTTTGAAGTTACAAAATGTAAGCAATTTGACCGAAAGATTATACACAATATTATTTTATTTTTATGAGGTTTTTTATCAATTCTAAATTCAGTCCATATTTTCTTTTTAATTGTTTTACTTTTTTCCTATTTCAAAATACAAGAAAGAAAATTAAAGAGAATTTTAAAAGGGTTTGGTTGGTTTGGATATTTTAAAATTTCTATAGTAGGGTGTGAACTAACTAAAAGCTAAGAAGAAGCATTTATTTATTTAGTATTGAGATTATAAAAAAAAATATGTATAAATAAATATATCACATAAATAATTAAATCTAGGTAGAAATTACTGTTTCTATTTTCATATGTGTACACTAAAATGGATAGACGGATATATATATATATATATATATATATATATATATATATATATATATATATATATATATATATATATATATATATATATATATATATATATATATATATATATAATAAAGGATATAGAGTGCACTTAAAAAAACGTATACGAGAATATTTTAAATCAAAATATTACTATCATTATTATTATTATTATTAATATTATTATTTATATTATTATTATTATTATTATTATTATTATTATTAGTAATTAGAAATTTGAAATAATAATAATAAATAGCTGCACAATATTATTATTAGTAGTATTAGTATTATTGCTATTATTAGTATTAAATGGCTGGAGTATTTAAATAAATACTTTCATAAGGCAAGAGAATCAACATAAACGGACATGTCCTAGTGGTACTGGTACAACTTGTGTACTTAATCAATTTTATAATTTTTTAATTATAAATATTCAATAATAGATTGTAATATGAAATTGATTTTTTTATTTAAATAATTATTATTTAGTAGGATTACGATACAATAAATTTAATGAGAATTTGGTTTGCTTTTAATGGTTATTATTAAAAAAAATAAAATGTTTTAATGAAATAAATCAAGGACATAAATTTATTATCATAAGAAGAAAGTGCATGCTGTTAAATGGGATATAGTTACTCTTAGTAAGGAAAATGGTGGCTTGGGTCTGCGGAATCTCGAGATTATAAACCAAACTTGTATTATGAAGCTGAGTTGGTAGATGATGAATAATGCTACAGATATTTGGTGCAAGATCCTGAGAAGCAAGTACCAAATGGAGAATTATACTGATGAAGTCAGGGGAAACAATACTGACTCTTATATTTGGCGTGTGATTGTGAAATGTATGCCTAATCTTCTAGACACTAGAGTGTGGAGGATTGGAAATGGAGAAGATATCTATGCTTGGAATGATTGTTGGATCGACATTGGAAAAAGAATTGTAGACTGTGATTTGGTTATTCCTAATGAAATACAAAATGCTAAGGTCCGCGATCTAAATACAAAATACCAATGTACGCTGTGCTATACAAGTTATTTTACCCTCGATAGAGCAGGAAGAAAAAGATAGTATTTAGTTTGGCGGATCGATGAAAGGAGATTTTTCAATCGGGGATGCCTACAGGAAGATGCAGAATAGCGATGAAATTGTAACTGACAAAATTTGGAAGGACATCTTGAGCTTGAAGGTCCCGGAGAGAGTGTGTGTTTTTATTTGGTTACTCAGTCATGATAGGCTGATGACAAATCACTGTAAAAGTTTATGTGGTATTGGAGATGCAACTTGTCAATTATCCGGTAGTGTTTGTGAAACTACCTTACATGCAACAAGGGACTGTCCGATGGTGAAAAGAATGTGGGATAAGATTGTTCCCGGTAATTTAACTAATGTTTTTTATGCAGGAAACTTGCAGGATTGGATTAAAGTGAACATGAATTGCCAAAGTGTCTATCCTGAGTGGTGCAATACTTGGGCTATAGGGTGCCATGCGAATTGGACTTGGAGAAATAAAAACACTCATGTTGAAAATCATACAAGACCTCTTAATTCAGAGAACATCATTGCTATAAAGTGCAACACTATAAGCAGAAAGTTCATAATAAGGCAACAAAAGTCATCACATGAAGGCAACAGAAGTCATCATATGAATAATTCATCAAACAGAACCACAAGTAGATCAGAGACATAGAAATGGCCTCAAGATGTATAACTTAGGCAACAAAATTTATCATCCAAGGTTGAATCTCAAGGCAACATACAAAGCAGAATAGTAGCTACCTATTGTATAATACAATGGTAACATAATTAACTATCTACTTGTAAAATGTACATACCTTGGATCAAGAACTGCACCAATAGAAATCAATGTATTAGACTCTGACCAATACTTGTCATATTTTAACTTCATTTCATTAGCAAGCGCTTACAGCTGAGGATTATTTGAGATACTTGAAGGTTTGTCAAGTAGAACCTTCACCCTGTAAAGCTCAGCCAGAAACAAATTAGCAGTAGGGTAAGAGGTACCACTAAAAATTGATGTAACATCAGCAAAAACCTCCAAGAACTTGCAAATATCATGAACATCTTCCCAATCATTTGCATCAGGAAAATAGTTGAGAAATGCACCATTTTCTTCAGCATATCTAGGCCAGACTTCTCTATAGTGGTATGCAGTGGACAACATCAACCAAGTTGAGTTCCACCTAGTCTTAGTATCCAACACTTGCATTCTGCCTTCAAGTTGCAACTCATCAACAATTTTTTTGAAGACTTTGCATCTAGTTTCAGAATTCAGCAAGTATTTGATCCCATTCCTAATCTTATCAACAGTCAACTTAATCATATCAAAACCATCCTGAACCAACAAATTTAGGATGTGTGCACAACATCTCACATGAAACAGTTTACCATTCAATGGTAGATTTCTCCTACCAGAATAATCTCTCTTCAACTTACAATACAATTATCATTGGCACTAGCATTATCAACTTAAATTGAAACAACCTTATCCCTTATGCCTCAGTCATCCATGACCTTAATAAATTCCCTACACAAAACCTCACCTGAATGTGGTGGTGGCACATTCTTAAATGATAAAACTCTTTTGTGAAGCTGCCATTTTGAATCAATTAAATGACCAGTCACAGTCATATAACCTATCCTCTGCTCACTAGACCACCACAAGTCAATTGTAAGACTGATCCTGTTAATCAAAGACATAGACTTTTTCATCTTAACTCTCTCAGCCTCATAAAATCTCTCATAATCAAACTTAACCTGTTGTCTAGTAATATTTTTGTACCATGGATAAATTTCTCTAAGAAACTCATTAAAGATAAAACCTTCCATAGCAGAAAAAGGAAATTCATGACCTAGAATCATATGAGTTGCAACCTCTCTAACCCTAGCATGATTATATGTCCAAGTTTCTAAACTAGGAGTATTATCAACACCTAGATTGTGCAACATGTTTGTCAGTATTACCTTTCAGCCTCAACTTTCTCTGAATGCAGTTTTCTAAATGTTTCTTACCATTAGAAGTACTTTTCCATTTCACATCATAAGTGTAAAGCTTACCACACCATTTGCATTTCCACTTCTTGGTACCATCAGGCATTTCTATAAGAACCATTTCAGTATGAATAGTAGACTTCTTAGGATGAGGAGCTTTACCAAATGTATTTCTCTGACTTTGAGAACTCTGATCTAGGTCAACTAGAGGGGTTGCACCATCATCAGCAGTAGTTGTATTTTGTGTGGTAGAAGTATTTTGAGTAGTAGTTGTATTTTGAGTAGTGTTGTCATTTGGAAGTGTAACTGGAAGGTCCAAATCAATCATCTCTCCAATCTCTAAATTTCCTCTGTCTGTTGTCTCCTCTTCCCAACTCCCATCAAGCATCATGTTAATATCAATAAGATCATCCATTGTTGGAGTCAATGAAGAATCTTGAAAAGACATGGCAAAAAGAAAAAATATCAATCAAACAATAATGTATGATGAAATATGAACAAAACTGAGTAACACAAATACAATTAAAACCTCAATTCAAAACCCTAAGGCCGAGCCCTAATGTAGAACAAAACTAAACAACAAAATCAAATACTCAAACAATTTCTTCTCAAAACTCAAGCAATATAAAGAACAAATCAAATACTCAAACAATTTAGGTCAAAATTGTGTTCGAAATTGAAACAGAAAGAACCTCAATTCAAAACCCCGAAACCCTAATGAAAACAATACTCATAAACATAATCATCCTCTTAGACATTTTTTATCACAACTCAAACAATATAAACAACAAATCAAATACTCAAACTGTTTAGGTCAAAATTTCATGACATCATTGAAACAGGGTCAAGAACGATTCCGAAATCACAACATTATATGTGAAAATTGATACCAGGTAAAGAAGTATTCAATATATCAAACATGCAAACATTGTAAACAATAGGTGAACATAAATAAGAATTATAAGAGTTTGGAAACATTACACGATTGTAGTACTAGTAGTAGGCTTGAAGTCTTGAATAAATCACACTAACATAAATGATTCAAACACTCATGCAAGGAACCACTGTGGCTTGATCGGAATATGGGAGGAAGAAGAAACCCTAGGAGACGGAACAGAAGAGTGAGACACGAGAGAGAGAGAGAGAGAGAGAGAGAGAGAGAGAGAGAGAGAGAGAGAGAGAGAGAGAGAGAGAGAGAGAGAGAGAGAGAGAAAAGGGGACTGAAAAGAGAGGGGAAAATGATGAAATGAAAAAACTAAAGAATTTATATGCATGCTTACCGGGTATCCGTTGGATCAATGGTCCGGTTATTTGTTCTGGATACAGATTAAAATTATATCCATTACTAGACCAACATTCGTTTCGGTCGGTCAAATGGTCCGGTTCCATTGGACCGGTTCCTGGGTGGATTTCGGTTCTTCAGCTCCATTTACAACCCTAACCATCACTAAGGGTGTTCAAATTATCCGGTTATATAAATTATCCATATCCATATCCAAATCCGGTTATAAAAAACCGGTTAATTTTAGTATGGTTTTAAGCCAAATCCACATTTTGTCGCAACCACCCTTCGTCGCAACCACCCTTTGTCGCGCGTTTTGCCGCTGCCATCGTGGTACCAACGCCACCACTTTACGGTGACTCTTTTTTTATTTTAGTCTTTATTCTGATTGGATTTTCTTTCTCGAATAGAAGATGCGTGAGAATTTTTTTCATTTGCATATGTTGCTCTTTATTGAGAAAATCGATATGTGTTTAGTTTTCATGATGAAGAGAAAAGATGAGTTTTCACAGAGAAAGGGTATTAAATGGAAAAAAAAAGGAAGAGAGGGTTCCTTGTTAATTTTCATGCAAACAAAGAAAACAAAAGGATAGTTCACCTGTTTTAAGTTTTTTCTTAAAAAAGGAATACGTTTTTTCTTTTTTTTTTTAATTATATAATATTGATTTTTTATTACTTTATGATAGAACTTTTGGGCCTAGCCCATTTTTAGATTTTTAAGGTTTACACCTCATTGCTAAGTACACCTTAATTGTATTTATTTCTAGAACATTATGTCATGAATTAGGTTACACTTTCTTAAAATTTAATTATGCAATCGAATTCAATTTGTTCTTTCACGCATGAAATAGGATTAATCGGATGTGATATTCTCTTTTTTTTTTTCCGAGTACATGAATATAAGCAACATAGCTTGTGTTTCAAGTGCTCTTCATCTTTGAGGAATTTTGACTCGATTCATATCAAACCTCTCTTTATAATTAAACTAGATTAAAATGGGAAAATTGGGGTACTCTATTTTTATCCCCGAATAATCGAAAGCAAGGTGACACTCTGTTTAATTTGATTATTTGTCTTCCGTCAAAGAAAGAAAAGATATTTACAAAGGTTTAAGTTGGGAAAAAAATTAGTAGATTCGTCTTGGTTTTACAACTTTGTTGTGCCTACGTAACTCTCATCAAAGGATGAGAAAATCATAGTCATAGTAGTTCTATGTTTTGTTGGTTGGTTGTTTTTAATTTATAAAAAAAAAATTTATCGCATGAGGCTAGAGTTAGTTTTGAATTAAATGCAATGGACAAAAGAGGCTTGATTGGTATCGCATGGAGAAATAAGAAGAAAGAAAACATAAACAAGAAGAAAGAGGCGTCGCCTCTTCGTTCAGTCAACCATTCTAACTAAGTTTTAACCAACAAAGAGTCCGATAGCGACACATGGCATGTAAGTTTTTAAATTAAAAAAAACAAATACCATACATTCACATTTAGGAAATAGAAAAGCTTAATATTTCCAAATACCTCATTCTTGTTGTATCTTTCTCTTTCACGATAACACAAAGACATAATCTGATCAACATTCAAATTTGTTTTTCATCTTCCCTTCTTCCATTTCCTTCTTTTTTTTTTCTTTGTGTAAGCAAGAAATCAATAAAAGGGAGAACTAAGGGTTCTCCAACCTTGATATATAAGAACGGTCCAAAGCTGCCAAAACGATATTACAAACCAAATAAAAATTACGATATAAAAGACAAAGGGTCTTTAATAAAATCGTAAAATCTAATATTTGGATGGACAATATCGCCAAAAATAGGACCACCTCCAAACCAAAATCTTAATATTCCAAACTATGATGTTTATGTTCCACACCCCATTTCTAAAACAAAATCTATTCCTAGTCAGCCATATGATCCAAGAAGTGGCTAACCATAACACCCCCAATTTGCCATCTTTAAGTCTTTTTACACGGCTCCAAGTGTACCATTCTATAAAAGACGAGATACACGAGTCCTCAATCCCTCCCGGAAACTCCAGAAAATCCACCCACAAAGAAATTTCTTTCCAAACTATGTTAATCACTTTACACCTAAAAAACATATGATCCCTATCTTCCGTATGCAATTCACAAAAAATACAATTTAAGTGAGAAGAAGAGGAAGATAAGGAAATACCTCTACACAACAAAAGATCTTTAGTAGGCAACCTATTCACAAGAAGTCTCCACCCGAAAGCTTTTATCCTAAAAGGAACCGCCATTTTCCAAATCCACTCCAAAACCTCATCATGTCTATTTGAAGGACCATATGGAATACGCAATAAAGCATACGAAGAATAACAAGAAGAGACCGTATAAAATTTCTCCAAATCGAGAGACCACTCCACGGTGTCTTTTTCGCCGTTCAAGTCATGAAAAGACTCTAAAAGAGCCCTTAAAGCCGTGAAAGAAGGTAACAAATTGGCCACATCCATTTCGAACTCCGAAATTCCTAAATCTCCCACCTCCAAACACCATCACACCAACCTCCCATAGCCGCCACCGAGACTTTTTTCAAAGACGAGACCGCATAAAGATCCATAAAATCTTCCTTAAAAATAAAATTCTCTAACCATCTAACTTCCCAAAAAGGTGTGTTGAAACCGTTTCCAACACTAAATCGACAATTAAAGACAATTGGATCATTTGAAGAAAGAGAAGAAAGCCTGACCTTTTGAATATCGCGCCACCAAATAGAATAGGTGTGACAACCGGATCGAAATCATCATGGATTAAAATCAATGAAGTAGCCATCAATTATTTATTTATCCCAGGAGATGGGAAAGGAAAACATCGACTAAAACCTAACGGGAAAAATAAACAAAGGTCTTACGACCCAGAGAAAAAGGTAAGGGTGTCGGTTACGCAAGGAGAAGGGATTAGCACTCCTCACGTCCGTCGTACTCGACGGGATCCGCTCTTGTTAGTTTAAATCTATGGGTGTTATCTACAAGTCTAAAGCTTAAAACTAAAGGAAAACGCGTGAAGAAAGGAAGAGAAAAGGAACACGGGGAAAAGAAAGAAATATTTACAAAGATGTGCTCGTTCAGGCCCCGCGACCCAATGCCTACGTATCCTTTTAAGGAATCAGAGCAGCCGTAGTTCGGCTTACAATTTTTGCATGTTCTTGTGTTTTTTAGATGAACGATGTTAAACGTCACCTTCCACTGATGCTCGACCTTTGGAGACTTACACAATTGTCGTGGAAAGGAATTAACACGTTCTTAAAGGAAAAGAAAAATTAAATTGGTTGGTATTTTTTGATGTAGATAATGGTGAATTAAATCCCAATGCAAGGATACTCACTCTTCTCTACTTTTTAAGAATCAGAAATTTATTAGGTATTTTATGTGTTTTTTTGTTGAGTATTTTTTAAAGGGAAATGTAGATAGTTGTGAACTGAATCCCAATGCAAGGATGCTCACCGTTCTCCACTTTTGATAATTATTAAGTGTTTTAAAAGTTGGAAAGAAAAAAAGAAAACTAAAACTAAACGAGGGGAATTCTAAATCTAAATTGTATTAATCTAATTCTACCTAAAATTGGAAATTAAAGAACTACTCTAATATTTTTGGGGTTTTTAATATAAAGAAAAAAAATGAAAGTCTAACTAGAAAAGACTAATATTGTAACTAAAAGAAGACAACTGATTAATTTAAAAAATATATATTTTTGGAGTTTTTTAATAAAAAAATAAAAAATTATAATTAAAAGCATGTTTTTTATTTTATTTTTTGATAATCATAAAAGAAATTAAAGCATATATCATAATAAAACTAAAATGAAAATGAGAACAAAAATATAACATAGAATAAAAAAGAAATGGGCTAACTAAAACAAATAAAAGGGAAGGTGTAATTAAAAGGAATTGTTGGGCTAAAACAATCAAGCCCAAATAAATATGAAGGTTAAATCAAGAGAGGGGGTGTGACCGCTACAGAGGGATGATGATATATATGTGAGGCGCTGGGCTTTTAAGGAGAATTCGGCCCAAAGTTAAACACAAAATCTAGCAAGGAGGGGAGTTGGTTGGGAACAAGGGCGTAGCATAGAAAATCAGGTGGGCTGAGATTGCTAAGCCCAAAACAAAAGCATAACTAAACTAGGGGTAGTATTGAATTTACATGGATATATAGTAATGAAAATGGATTGGGCTCACATCAACTTAAGCCCACAATTTGAAACCAACAAAAACCCTAATAAACTAAAGAGGGGCCGCCCCATCCCTCTTTTCTCTCTCGGTCCAACACTCAACTTCACCTCTCTCACGTTTCAGAACATACTCCCTCTGTTTCTTAGATTTCTCTCACACTCAGTCTCTCTCTGCTCTAAACTTCAACCATCAATCAGAACAAAAACCAACGAAAGCTCAACTAAACCTCTCTCCATTTTCGATCATCATTCTCTCTCTCATATAACACTCTCTATTAAACTCACACCTCAATCCTTGTCTCTTGCAATTCGTTTCATTAACACACAAAAACAAGTCAAACATCAATAAAATCATCAACACAATCGACACAGCCACGTCACAAATTAACAGGGCAACATCAATTAAAAAGAGCAAAAAGCTATGGTACGAATCGTAAATGGTTACCAACGGAGCGTTTGTGAGTCTGATGTTGTTCGAGTTGTCGAATCGATTGTAGATGAAGGTATGGGGCGAGTCACTGATGGTTTTGTTATTGCGTGCTCGAACTCTCGCAGCTGTGTGCTTCGGTCGGAGATGTGTGCGTTGAAGAGTTTGTGAGGTAGCCTTTGAAGCATAGAAAAACACTTAGAAGGGGGGGGGGGGGGTTTGAATAAGTGTGACTTTAAAAACTCTTAAGATAAAAACAATTGCACAATGATTTTTATCCTGGTTCGTTGTTAACAAAACTACTCCAGTCCACCCCCTTAGAGTGATTTACCTCACCTGAGGATTTAATCCACTAATCAATCTTGATTACAATGGTTTTCCACTTAGATACCCTCTAAGTCTTCTAGAGTATTCTGATCACAACCTGATCACTCTAGGAACCTTTTACAAATGAATGTAAAACAAATTCTTACAAGAGTATTACAATGCTTCTTAATAAGCTATAATCACAACTGTGATATTTCTCTTAAGTTCTAAGCTTAAATCTCACTAAGATATTACAATGAAGTGAGTTTGAAGATGAAATTTGATAGCTTTTGATTTCAGCAGAGTTTCAGCAAGATTGAAAAGTTGTTCGTGAATTGGTAACCTTGCTTCTGATCAAAACTTCACTATATATAGGCGTTTTGAGAAGATGACCGTTGGGAGCATTTAATGTGTTGCGTGATCCGTACAGCATTGCATTTAATGTTTCACTCTTTTGTCAACTACCTCGAGCCTTGCTTTTCCTGCTTTTACTGACTTTGCCGTTAATAGCTTCTAACGTTCCTTTTGTTAGTCAGCGTAGCCTGCCATCTTATACTTGCTTCTGATCTGATGTTTGTAGATACAATGTTTGAATTAATCAGAGTTAAACAGCTTGGTGCAGACCATCTTCTTGTCCTCTGACCTTGAAGTGCTTCTAGCGTGATACCATGAGAACTTCAATGCTTCTGCTTCTGATCTCAAGTTCTTTTGATGCTTCAATAAACCATGTTCTGATTCCGCTTGACCATCTTCTGATGTCTTGCCAGAGCATGTTCTGATGTTGCATACTTGAACCTTCTAAGTCAGTGCTTCTTGCGCTGATTTTGTGCATACTCTTTATATATTTCCTGGAATGGAAATTGCATAGGATTAGAGTACCACATTGTCTTAAGCAAAATTCATATACATTGTTATCATCAAAACTAAGAATATTGATCAGAACAATTCTTGTTCTAACAATCTCCCCCTTTTTGATGATGACAAAAACATATATAATTGATATGAATTTGCAATCTGAATATCATACGACTAAGGACAATTACACAATTATAGCATAAGCATATAAGCATAGTGTGTGAATATGTCTCCCCCTGAGATTAACAATCTCCCCCTGAGATGAATAATCTCCCCCTGAAATAATTACTGGAAGAATTTACAAATAAAGGACTTCCCTAAGTATTTTCCATTTCAGTTGAGACGTTCACAAATGCCTAGAACTTCAGAACATTCAGAGCTTCTGCTTCTTGCTTCTATAGGACAACTTCAGAGCTTTGAATTTCTTCTTGAATCATTGCATGCTTGATTGTATTAGAACATTCTTGAATGTACCAGAGCATCATCAGAGCATCTTTACATCCTGAAATGTTTCAGAACAAACTAGACAACAAAAGTCAGAGCATGGGTGAATCAGAACATACTTTTAAGAAAGAGCATTTATCAAAGCAAACAGTTCTTAAAAGAAGTATGTATCAGAACATAAAATATGTATCAGAACATAAGGGATAAGAATGTGTTAGAGCATATTCTATCACAAGAATATCAGAACATTCTTCCTTCTTGCTTCTGATCTTGAGGCTTCATAGCACTAAGCTTGCTTCAATTTCCATGAGCATGTTTCTATACATGATTGCTTTTCCCCATGTCTTTGCTTCTCATGTTGAGCTTTCAGAATGACTTCAATCCTCCAAAAATCTCAAAGACATAGAACTTGCAAATAATGTTAGAAATGTTGAGACCTTCTCCCAGCAACTGATATAATAAATCAAATCAATTATCACATTTTCTCCCCCTTTTTGTCATAACATCAAAAAGCATAAAAGATTCAGATGAAAAACAAACAATATGAGAGACGAGAAGATTTCATTGATTCATCAAAGGATATATCAGAAGATACAAAAACATATGCAGGAAACAGATGCAAGAAACAAGAAACAACTAAGACCAAAATGACTACGACTAGCCTAGCCTAGCCTAGAGACTATCTTGGCTAGAAGGCCTTGAATCTCAAAAGTGCTTTCAGATTGCTTCCTCATGAAGGAGCGAAACTCAATGTGAGCATCTTCATGCTTATCCAAGCGAGAAGCTAGATCAGCTTGATTCTTTTGAAGAGCCTCCATAGTCTTCACCAGAAGAGAGGGTTCACCAGAAGAAGCTTCACATCCATCATTCAGTGGAATAGCATGCCCAACAGAAGCATCTATCATGAGAATCTCATCGTGATTTTCCTCAGCAGGAAGTTTCTCAGCAGGATGATTCTCATCAGCTTGTTTCTCAGCATCAGCTTCTACCATAGAAGCATCTTCAGAATAGTCTGGAGTAGGAAGATCAGAATCTCCATTCTCTAGAGCCTGAAGAATTGCAGCCAGATTCTTTGGAGGTGTAGGAGCAGCAACTTCTGAAGGGTAGACAACCTCAAGAATGACCATGTTTGGTGCCTTCTTAGAAGGATTCTCCCTTAGCCAGTTAAATAACCACTGGAAATCTCCAGTCAGAACAGGAAACAGAGGCTTCCATACAACCAACTCAAGACAAGGCTCTTGGTCAGACACATCTTCTGCAAGCTCATCAATAAAATCCTTTTCTTCAAGGCAATATCTGCACTTGAGATGACTGACCCAGAATTCTTCATATGATCTCAGAAAACCAAGATGACCTGGAGCTTCTGCTTCACACGCCTTCTGAAGCTTCCAGAACTCATAGTTCATCTTCCTTCTGAAGATCCTCCAGAGATTTCTCATTTCAACATCATCCATCCTGGCATGATGTGCGGCCTTCAATGTCTCTAAACCTGTCTGCATTCTTAGGTTTAACAACTCAAAACGTACACCAACAGAAAATTCCCGGCGGGATTTGAGTCTGCTGATAGCAGAATCTGGGTTTAGAAAGAAGTAGGTTTGGGGTTCTCTATCAAGAGAAAGAAAGGATTCTACTTCTTCTGACTCAGCGTCCAATACCACAAGCTCAGGTTCAGGACGGGGTTTAGGAGTGAAATTGCATTCACGAAACAATTGAGACATAGAACCAGTACTCTTAGAGTCTGATTCTGGTGAATTGTTGGTGACAGGGTTAGCAATGGGGGAATAGTTTGCATGAGGTGGAGGTTGAGAAGTGGAGACATTTGAGTGAGGAGGATAGAGAGTTTGAAGGGGTTGGATATCTAGGACGAGTGTATCAATGGGATGGTCAGAAACAGGGTTGGTTGTGGGTGATGGAGGAGGAGTAAGAACTCTGGTAATGGGTGAAGAAGGAGGGGTGAGAACATTGGTGTGTTGGGGTGATTCTGCTGGGTCTGTTTCTGGTTGATTTTTTGGTTGAGGGGTAACCGGAACTTCTGTTGGTACAGATTCTGAATTTAAAACAGAGACAGGGATAGATTCAAAAATATGTATACCTTTGGAAATCTTCTGAGACCCTTCAGAATCAGCTTCAAGCCTTTTTCTTTTCTTCTTCTCATAGACAGACTTTACCTTGCCCAGAGCAATTTCTCTCTTTCTGGCAGTTTCCTTCAGTTGCTCTTCCTTATTCAGTTCTTCTTGAAATACTTCTACTACTTGCTGATTCACAGCTTCTTGAAACTCTTCTTCTTCAACAACAACTTCCTTTTTCTTTTTATTTTTCTTCCTCTTTTTCTTTTCTACTTCCTTCTCATCCTCTGCTTCCTTTTCTTTCTTTCTTTCTTTCTTTCTTCTTCTTCTTCTCCTTCTTCTTCTTTTTCTCAGCAACTTCTTGCTCTATATTCTCATTTTCAACTAAAACTTCTTGATTTTCTTCAGCTACATCTTCTTCCACAACAACATTCTCATCAACTTCTGCAGCTGCTTCTTCTTGAATTTCCTTCTTCTTGTTAACAGAAAGGCGGTCAAACTTACGCTTTGTTCTTCTTTCTTTGTTGACAGCAACTTCTGGAGAAACTTCTGAAACATCTTCTGAGACTGCAGGCCTGGAAGTGGAGGCTTTCTTATGACTTACTCCAGTAGGAGCATCATTGGCACCACCTTCCCTGAGAGTGTTAAGATACTGAACCTTAACTTCTAGCAGCTCATTTTTGAAAAATGTTTCAAACTCAGCAAGAACAGGGCTTCTTCTGCTTCTTGCTCCAGGGAGAGGTTGAGGAATATTCCTAACAGCTTGAATAAGATTCATCTTTCTCAAGGTGTTGGCGTTCAAGAAACTTCCTGTAACAATAACAAGATCCTTGACGATTCCTTGAGCTTCCAAGTCTTCAATAGTCTTGGTATGAACCAGAAGATTGGTAATGATTCTTCCAAAGGGAATAATATTTCCTTTCTTTGTTCTGAACGCATTTCTGGAGTCTTTTACAACATGCCACATATGATTGAAAATGATGTAAATGATATCAACTTTCTTCTGAGTACCAATGCAGTACAAGATGTATTGTTGCTCTTTGTTGACAAAGTTTGGAGAATGGGTTGCTTTTCTGTGATAGAAACACCCTAGAAGAATCTTGGTCCAGATTTTGTAAATGTCCTTCATATCTTTGACATCTTTTGTTTTCTTCACATCTGTGTATAGTTCAGTCAAAACAGCATCCCAATCCGTTCTTTGATCAGCTTCAAAGACACCAACAGGGTTTCTCAAATCGAACATCATTCTCAGAATGTTCTCAGTGATGACAACGAATCTTCCATGAACAAAAGATATAATTGCTTTAGGGGATACGACAGCATGAACCCAAAATTCTTTTACCAGTTCTGGATAAACTGGTCCATAGAACTCAGAAAACAATGAAGTCCATCCTTGAAAGAGCATGTCATCCTTGAGATGAAACTCATGTTCTTCCAAACTGTCGAAATCAACAATTAACTCACAAATCACTTCTAACTCATTCCTCGGAATCGAGCAAGTGATTACCGGAACAATCTGTTGTTCTTCTGCTTGTTGACGTTGCTGAGAAGAGGAACCAACGAGTTGTGATGAAGAAGTAGCCATTTGAGCCTGTCATACCCCAAAATTTGCCCATACTATTTCCCTTGTTCAAATTCAAATCAAGGTACAAAGCTCAAAGACATCCCTCTCCTAAACAAGGCTCA
The DNA here is from genome assembly GCF_029867415.1 of Vicia villosa. Lineage (NCBI taxonomy): Eukaryota > Viridiplantae > Streptophyta > Magnoliopsida > Fabales > Fabaceae > Vicia > Vicia villosa. Next base: position 351,313 of record NW_026705707.1, on the reverse strand, counting down.
AAGAAACCAAAGACTCCGAAGCATCTCATATGGTCTATGATACCTCACACTACCTCCATGACAAATTTCAGGTCTCAATTCAAAAGATTAATTACTCAATTGCTCAGAAAGTCAACAGTCGACTGGTTTGACCTAAAAGTCAACTGTGGTCAAAATACAGTCAAAACTCCTGATTTTTTGTCAACATCCTCATATTGAAGTATCATTCACCATTTGATCAAGAATTGATCATGGTTCATCAAGGAAAGATCAGAAATCAACAATTCCAAAAGTTTCTAAATTAGGGTTTTCATAGAACATCATAAATTTCATATGGAACATCATAAATTTTCCATCCAAAGCTCAATTTGAAGGAAATTGAATTCTCTACAACTTTGTCTCTCACATGCCAAGTCTAAAAATGCTTCATTTGAGAGATATGACTTAAAACATTATAGGTCCTTTTTGAAAGTCAACCAAAAGCGATTTTTTGTCAAATCCAATATCACCAAGATAAAATACTCAAATGGAAAAAAGCTTCCAAAGTGGCTTGTATAGGACATCTTGAGGTTTCCAAAAAGTCCTAGAACTCCTCCATACCTCAAAAATTGAGGGAGACAGGCCTTGTCAAAGTTGGGCGATTTTAGATGAAAAAAAGTGAAGCAAAGGTGGCCCAAATTGAGTTTTCTTGCAAGTGGACCCCATCTTTTTCGATTCAATATTGATCCTCAAGTCATAAAAGAGATGCAATCTGAATACCACGAATTAGTTGTGATTATTTGATTTTATGTGAATTTTTTTCCATTAAAAATCATTTTAATCAAGTAATTAAAAGAAGATGCAAAGAGATGTGATTTGATTTGATTCTAACCAAATATAATCATTCAAATCATCAAAAGTCAGTGCAAATTTCGTGATAATTAAAACTGGAAAGATTGGGAAGAAATTGGATTGAAATTGATTAAAGTTGGAAACTTTCACAAATCAAATTTTTTAAATCTTTCAATATTGGATTCAAGAAGATTTAGCAGACTTTTGTTGACCTATATGGATTTGATATATAACCATAAGATGTCCAAGGCAAAAGGGGATTTGGAGGAGCGAAAATTGGATGCACATGAATACTGGCCAGCTCCAAAAAAATCGTGAGGTTCAAGCAATTAGCATCCAAGGATTTTGATCGATTCAAGCCAAACAAAAGGTTCCAAGACCTTCCTTGATCTTCTCTGAGTCGTTCCAAGCATTCACGAATCGTTCCCACGCCCAGAATCACCATCAACGTGGCTTCGGTTTGCATGATTTTTCTCTCTTCAATTCTGTTCGTACAGGCGTTTTAAACGTGTTTCGATTATATAATCATGCTTATAACACTGTTGCGATGCTCTATGTTTGATTTAATTGAAGTTTAAGCCCAGGTTAAAGATTTTGCCATGGCTAGGGTTTCGGTTTCTTGAAATTGGGAACCATGAGTTCAGGCGAAATTGGATCAAATCATTGGCCCCAACATGTTTAGAAGTTGATTTCCGATCGAACCGTGATGTTGTTGGATGTTTACCGTTTGAATTGCATGAATTTAGAATGTGCAGGGTGTCGCTACGTTAGAAATCGTAGCAATCTGGAGTCTAAATCGTAGCTAAAATCCAGATAAAAGGTTGAAGATGAAGGAGGCTGTCGGGCGCGAACTGTTTGGTGTTTATTTTGAATTTTTATGGTTATTGTTTATATATATACAGATGCGAAGCGTATTATGTCAACTAACTGGTGCCAGCGCGCATGGTAATTCGAAAGGGTCTGTGACTAAGGGAGAGGGGGTTCGATTCCAGCCCTCCTTGTTTCCCTTTAATTGTTTTGCTAACAATATGCCTGCAAATCCAGAGGAACGAGGCCACATGCGTGCAGGCTGTGCCAGTCAATCAGGGCCGTCCAAGCATTTTGGAGAGTCAATCATGCGATCCAGAAAGTATGCTCCACCATAGGTCCACACACGCGTGCAGCACCAGATTCCAGCTAAGTTTTTTTCTACATTTTCTTTCTTTTAATTACATAACTAGTTTTTATTTATATATATATATATATATATATATATATATATATATATATATATATATATAGGGCATATCATATGAGAATGTCATATTTATATGAGAATGTGAGAATGAATCTGAACCATTGGATTTTAAAATAAATGGTGGAGATTATGGGTGAATCTTTTTATTCTCTCTCCTACGTCATTTATTTCAAAATGTAGGAGAGAGAAAAAAAAGATTCACCCATAATCTCCACCATTTATTTTAAAATCCAATGATTCAGATTCATTCTCACATTCTCATATAAATATGTCATTCTCATATGATATGCCCTATATATATATATATATATATATATATATATATATATATATATATATATATATATATATATATATATATATATATATTGTTCCTTTTCTTTTTTTTATATATAATTTTTTTTCCTAACAAAGTAATTTTATTAAAATTCTTTTTTTACGAATAACATAATAATATTTATTTTACTTATTTTAATTATATTATTAAATCGGGTTTATTTATTCAAATTCTTTTATAAAATCATAATTAATTTGTTTTAATTAACAAAAATTATGAGAATGCCCTTTTTCTGATTAAAATTTATTTTTTTATCGATTTAATTAATTAGGTTGAGAAACCAATAATTAATTAAATCGATCATTTATCTTCATTTTAATTTACGCCCGAATCAGGGTTTGTGAGAATTTGCCATACACTAAAAAAATATTTCTTTGTGCATTTTTTTTCAGGGTTAGCAACAAGGTTTCTTCCGACTACGCGCCACGCCTATTACGAAGCTAAGTCCCGATTTAACCCTTATTTAAATATTTGTTATTTTATTTAAAATTAGGGTTTACTTTCAAATATAATGAACTCCGCCTACACTCACTTCTTTTTCTGTCTGCCTTTGCTTTGCCAATTTTTCAGCGTTAACCCCGAGACTACGAACCATATCAGATCAAATCAAAAGCTAAGTCCTATTTCATATTATTTTTAAATATTCATTCTATTTTATTTCTTTCATCAAATTAGGGTTAGCCTTAATTGTCATTGAATTAGCCATACACTCACTATTTTCTGTTTATTTCTCCCATTTCCATTTTTTAGGGTTTGCCAACCGTCAAAGCTCAATAGTCGGTAACCCTAAAACCCTGATTTATTTTAATTATTACTTGTGTTAGACCTGTAGCACTATTGATCCGCTGGCTTCATTCTCCCTTTCCCCCGCTGGTTTCTTTTCCCCTTCCCCATATTAATTGATGTGGTTAGTAATCCTAGGGAGTGATAACCTTGAACTAAATTAGCATCACTAATTATTAGGTTACAATTCTGAATTAATCACATGATTGTTGAACCCACGCACACTTTTTGGCAACCCCTCTTGTTGCCTGTTGCCTTGTTGCCTTGTGTTTTTTGCAGAATAGCCATGTCCCTCGAATACGAGGATACCTCAGCCATGTTGCCTCGATTAATGCAAAGACCATAAGTCCCTAATGATGCTGCCTTCGATACACTAAATATGATCTCGTCCCTTGGAAGTTGCCTACGAAGGGCTGAGGTATCCTCTGGCAGCCTAACGAAAAATGCTATTCTGATCCTTCCCTTAGACTACCTGCCTTCCCTATGGTTAGGGACAGTCTTTGGCGAATGATAACTCGATGACCCGTTAACATCCAAACGAAAGGCTTCCTGCCCTCTTATGGCATGGATAGACCCTTTCACCCTGAAAGGCTAAAGAACATTTTTCATCTAACCAGGTAATTTGCCCCTAAATTGCTTTGCTCTGGTTTAAAAATCTTTTTATTACACTTCATCTTAAAAACTTCAATAAGGCTACGCTCATTTACGAGCTAAAGTCCTTGTTTCTCTTCTTCTACATTTCTGAACTTCTGGCTTCAAAACTAAAGAGCAAAGCAATTAAGAGCCCATGGATAACCATGGATGCAAAGGGTGCCTTACACCTTCCCTTTGCATAATTACCCCCCGAACTCAATTTTTATTTAAAAGGTTTTCCTGTTCTTTTAGCCTTTCTGATATTTGGATAAAATAAAAGTCGGTGGCGACTCTTGCTTAACTGCGACATTTCAATAAAGTTAGTTCACCGTGTTACAGAACTGGCGACTCTGCTGGGGACTTTCGATTAAAAAGAGGGGTTACCTTAAAAGCTTAGGATTCACTTAAAATGTTTTCTATTGTTTGCTTTACTTTTGCAGGGCTGTTTTGGTTATTTTGCTGTGTGAAAGATCCTAACCCGGATCTGAGTACCTTAGGTAAATGGCATGAGATCAAGGAGACTGCACAGTGTATACTGATATGGTTGATCTGATGGCCATCGTTAGTGTGAAACATTGGTTTGTCCTGGTGTTCCTTGGGATGCGACCTGAGGAAATGCTTGGCTGCCGCGTGGTGTCATTAAGCACTAATTTGCCCTTAGAACCTTAGTCGAACTTGACTTTGGCCTATTAGAAAGTAGCGAGATAGTCGGTTTGGTTCCGACTGAAGTTGGTTGATACTCGAAGCTACACTCATATGGACTGGACTTTCAGGACCTTCTCGGTTGGTGATTCGATTGCCAAACTGAGATAAGCGCCTTCGAGAAAGGTCAATGGTATGAGCTCCCTAGAACCCGATCTTTATATAGGACAAGTTGAATCAACTAAGCTTCAATGGGGAGGGTACTTACCTACGAACTTCATGCAAGCCTCTAAACCTAAGGGCACTTGTGTGACTTGTTTGTTTTTGCTACTAACCTTTGTTTTCCTTGCAGGTTTTGCTAAAAAACTTGTTTGCCCTTACTATCTTACGCTGTACTTAATGCATTGCACTCGCATAACATCATGACATCATAACATCATAACATAGCATATTAACTAACCCTTTCAAGGATCTTAGGAATTTAGGGCGCTCGATTTCAGGTACTCTTATCAAGGAATAAATTCCTATCAAGGGGCAAGAGGATTTATTTTCCTCTGGCCACATACCTTCCAATTCAAAGGCTCAACACCTATCAAGGGGCAAGATGATTTATTTTCCTCTAGCCATATACTTTCTAATTCAGAGGTATCCTGAACCAGAGGCGATGACCCACTCGATATGGTGAGCTTGGTTCTCAAAGAAAGACGTTCAAAGACAAAATTCAGAATTCTTCAGACAAAGACACGACCAAATCATTTTCTAATGTTGCTAACTAAATTCCTAAAGATCCTTGAAAATATTGCATTTGCATTCATAACATCGCATAACAGGCTTCTTACAATAGATCTCTCATCCGACCTCGCTATTTATTTCAGCAAGAAAATGGATCTCGAACAATCTGTCAAAAATCTTCAGGCTCAGAATAACCAGTTCCGAAAAATAATCTTTCACTTGGCCAAGGGGCAAGAAGAATTGAAGGCACTTCTGATCGAGAAAGAGAAGAATCAACATAAGCATCAAGGTGGTCAAGATAATCAGAGATCCAAGCCTAAGCGATCATTTTCTCTGTTACCCATGCCGCTGTCTCAAGTTCTGCAACAACTGCTCAATCAGAACTTGATAACTCTATTGCCTCCATATTCATTTCCTACCAATCCCACTCCTGGGTATAAGTACCATGCAAGATGTGCTTATCATTCGAATAGTCCTGGTCATGATACAAAGGATTGTTGGCTATTGAAGCACAAGATCCAAGACTTAATTGACGACAAGATCATTGACTTCAACTCACCTGAGAAGCCCTACGTGGCTAATGTTGTGCACAACCAGAAAGGTCGAGATAAACGCAACTAGTAGGTTGGGGGAGTTCCAATCTCCACACCAACATCACAACCACAACGTAAACATAACGCGCCTAAAAGAGAATTCACAAAGATCAACATGACTTTGGCTGAAGCGTTGCAACAAATGCTGAGGAAAGGGCTAATTACTTTGAGGGATCCTCCTCGAAATCCTAACACTTTGTCTCATCAGTATAATCCTAATGCAAGATGCGCTTATCACTCCAACAGCATTGGAGATGACACTAATGATTGCTGGCCATTAAAGAACAAGATCCAAGATATGATCGATGCTGGTGAAATTGAATTCCCTCATCCCAAGACTCCTGTATTGATCACTACTCCCAGGCACAATCACGACAAGACTGATTAATGTATGAATAGATGAACTTTTAATCATTAGCTTTACTTTCATTTGCAATTTTTATTCTGTTTGTTTAAACATTCGACTTATGATAGACATTATCTGTTTTAATAATCATCATCAGTGCATTACATATGTTTGTCTTGAATAAATTATTTCGTTATCACTCCTTTTAAATTATGTCTTTACTTTGCATATGTTTTGTGATATTCAACTCCTGTTAAGCTGTAAGCCTTTTGAGGGAGGATGACGAAAATGATACCGCAACCTCATACAGTATGCTTTTGAACAGACTATGTTGACGATGTACAAGCATTGTTTCAATTCCTAAACAGTGAAGATATAAGGATGTTAATCCCTCGTCAACCCTTTTGAGCCTAAGGAGTAGAAGTTCTCTTTCTTGTACAATTTAAAACCGTTAATTGTAACCTGGGGCAGGGTAGTTACTCACTTAACTCAATTATACTGGTTGTTGTTTATACAAATAATGATGGGTTCCCGCAACCAGCAAGTCATGCAGTCAACATCTATCAAAAGAAGAAAGCTATTAAGTCAAAACCTATGAAGGAGACTTATACAAAATTGAAACATTCCGCTGACTGTAATCTCAAAATAAACAGTTCAGGCAAAAGTTAGGGATAACAAAATCAAAGTCAAAAAGAGGTCGCCACAAATCCTCGACAAAAGAAAAAGAAATATTACAAAAAAGAGAGGATGACTGTCTGTCCAAATAAACTCTCGTTGCTTTATCCATCATCAAAAGGTTACGACGTCAAGTTTTGTTAAAGCTGAAACGCAAAGTTAACTGAGCATAGGATCGAAGAACATCACGAAGAAAGGGATGGGTATAAATAAATTTTTGAGCCATTATCCTTTATTTCTTAAACCATGAACCAAGCCACGTTACAACCCTTGAAAGTCCTAACTGAGGCATGGTTAGTTCGAAAGCATACTGTCACAACAAAAGTTTCCTAACTCCTTAAGGTTTACCACAAATGCGGAGTTGATATTTCTCTTTTTACAAACATCATGTTTTTACAAACATCACGCTTTTACATCTCCTATTTTAAGGTTTTTCAAAAACTCAAGACAAACGTATGCATTGTATCTCATGAATTCATTATTAAGCATATTCTGCTACATAATTTCAAATGTTATCAACAGAAAGAATTTGCACAGGGTACAACTAATGACTGAAAGTTATCCCGACAGACAATATTACTCCAAGAAGCCATGTCTCTTACGTATACAAGGGGCATGACACGTTTTGCCCAATCAATCTGGGGCAATCAAGTCAAGATTCCAAGAATCTCTCAAATGCCAAATAGTCAAAAGGCATACATCCCAAGTGGGTTTCAAACTATTTCCCAATCAATCTGGGGCAATCAAGTCAAGATTCCAAGAATATCTCAAGGATGCCAATCAGGGGCATGCATCCAAGAAGATCTAGAGCTACTTCTCAACCAATATAGGACATTGTCTTGGGCCTATGATTACTAGGGGCATGTCGCCCATAGTGCACATCTCATAAAGTCCTCGCGAGGCGAATCTTTCTAAAAGTTCCTACTAGCAGGGGCAAATCTATGCAAGTCCAGTTTGACATCTTGATCAATACTCAGTGGTGTGTCCTAATCAATATAAATCCAGGAATGACAGTTACTATAATACTGGGGGCAACGTTCAAGACATCCATGTCTTCCCACAAAACCGGTTTCACAGGAACATATCCCCACAGAGTAATCATTAAGAAGATATCTTCAAATGCTCTCGTCCCAACAAAGACTTAGTTCCCCAACAGAGCTTACAAATTCGACACCGCCGGTTCCCCTACACTTTTCTCTTCTCCAAACAGGGTTATTCTTCTCTCTTATCCCCGGTCAGGGTACATCAAGATCAATCATTCAAGTCGCTTTCATCCCCAAGCAAAAATCATAAATCTCCAGCTGGGCATCTTCAGGACAAGATCAGACAACAAAATCACAAGGACATAGAGATTTATTTTCTCAATCAAGACAACATAAATCATATTCACATATCATATGTCATAAACATATTCATACATTGCATACATTACCTCATAATGAATTCATACATAACACGCAAGTTTCTCATTTATTTTGAGAGACTCGTTGCATAATACATGCATCATGACATTGCATAAAGACTAACTTGACCTCTTGCAGGGTACAAGTACAAGCATACGAACAAAATCTCCAATTTTCAAAGATCTAATTCAGTTACTACAAACGGTACTGACACAATCGACCTTTAGAGATCTAATTCTATCATCACGAACGGTGTAGACACAATCGTCTTTCCAAGATCTAATTCAGTTGCTATGAACAGTACTGACACGATCAACCTTTAAGGATCTAATTCTATCATCACGAACGGTATAGACACGATCATCTTTCCAAGATCTAATTCAGTTGCTACGAACGGTACTAACACGATCAACCTTTAAGGATCTAATTCTATCATCATGAATGGTATAGACACGATCATCTTTCCAAGATCTAATTCAGTTGCTACGAACGGTACTAACACGATCAACCTTTAAGGATCTAATTCTATCATCACAAACGGTGTAGACACGATCATCCTTCCCAAGTCTAATTCAGTTACTACGAACGGTGCTAACACGATCAATCTCCAACAAACACTTCTCAACATACTAAGCTCCTTCAACCTAACGCACGGTTTTCCAGACATCTACGGATGCAAATTGGATTTAGTCTAACGCACGACTCATCCTTCGACCTAACGCACGGTTTTCCAGACATCTACGGATGCAATTTGGATTTAGTCTAACGCACGACTCATCCTTCAACCTAACGTACGGTTTTCCAGACATATACGGATGCAAATTGGGTTTAACGCACGACTCATCCTTCAACCTAACGCACCGCCTTCCAGACATCTACGGATGCAATTTGGATATAGTCTAACACACGACTCGTCCTTCAGCCTAACGCACGACCTTCCAGACATCTGCGGATGCAATTTGGATTTAGTCTAACGCACGACTCGTCCTTCGACCTAATGCACGGTTTTCCAGACATCTGCGAATGCAATTTAAGTCTAACGTACGACTCAACCTAAGTCTATTCCTCATAAACGGTCTAACGTACGACGTATTCTGACTCTCAAGTATATCAAGTTGGATGGCATCTTCAAGCCCATCCCAATCATACATCTTTTCCAAACACCTGGGTGGCATCTTTAAGCCCATCTCCAATAAATTTTCTCTCAAGGCCTAGATGGCATCTTTAAGCCCATCTCCGACAAAAGTCCCTACTTCAGCTAGGGCAAATTCCTGGTTATGCTAGTGTTCAATCCTCTTCTACCTTCAGATTCTGACTGGCATACAAACCACTCTACATCTTCAGATTTAAGAAAATTGAACAGGGGCAGCTGTCATACCCCAAAATTTGCCCATACTATTTCCCTTGTTCAAATTCAAATCAAGGTACAAAGCTCAAAGACATCCCTCTCCTAAACAAGGCTCAAAGAAACCAAAGGCTCCGAAGCATCTCATATGGTCTATGATACCTCACACTACCTCCATGACAAATTTCAGGTCTCAATTCAAAAGATTAATTACTCAATTGCTCAGAAAGTCAACAGTTGACTGGTTTGACCTAAAAGTCAACTGTGGTCAAAATACAGTCAAAACTCCTGATTTTTTGTCAACATCCTCATATTGAAGTATCATTCACCATTTGATCAAGAATTGATCATGGTTCATCAAGGAAAGATCAGAAATCAACAATTCCAAAAGTTTCTAAATTAGGGTTTTCATCGGAGAAAGTCAACTGAACTTTGACCAGCCATAACTTTCACATGGAACATCATAAATTTTCTATCCAAAGCTCAATTTGAAGGAAATTGAATTCTCTACAACTTTGTCTCTCACATGCCAAGTCTAAAATTGCTTCATTTGAGAGATATGACTTAAAACATTATAGGTCCTTTTTGAAAGTCAACCAAAAGCGGTTTTTTGTCAAAGTCAATATCATCAAGATAAAATCCTCAAATGGAAAAAAGCTTCCAAAGTGGCTTGTATAGGACATCTTGAGGTTTCCAAAAAGTCCTAGAACTCCTCCATACCTCAAAAATTGAGGGAGATAGGCCTTGTCAAAGTTGGGCGATTTTAGATGAAAAAATGTGAAGCAAAGGTGGCCCAAATTGAGTTTTCTTGCAAGTGGACCCCATCTTTTTCGATTCAATATTGATCCTCAAGTCATAAAAGAGATGCAATCTGAATACCACGAATTAGTTGTGATTATTTGATTTTATGTGAATTTTTTTCCATTAAAAATCATTTTAATCAAGTAATTAAAAGAAGATGCAAAGAGATGTGATTTGATTTGATTCTAACCAAATATAATCATTCAAATCATCAAAAGTCAGTGCAAATTTCGTGATAATTAAAACTGGAAAGATTGAGAAGAAATTGGATTGAAATTGATTAAAGTTGGAAACTTTCACAAATCAAATTTTTTAAATCTTTCAATATTGGATTCAAGAAGATTTAGCAGACTTTTGTTGACCTAATTGGATCTGATATATAACCATAAGATGTCCAAGGCAAAAGAGGATTTGGAGGAGCGAAAATTGGATGCACATGAATACTGGCCAGCTCCAAAAAAATCGCGAGGTTCAAGAAATTAGCATCCAAAGATTTTGATCGATTCAAGCCAAACAAAAGGTTCCAAGACCTTCCTTGATCTTCTCTGAGTCGTTCCAAGCATTCACGAATCGTTCCCACGCCCAGAATCACCATCAACGTGGCTTCGGTTTGCATGATTTTTTTCTCTCTTCGATTCTGTTCGTACATGCGTTTTAAATGCGTTTCGATTATATAATCATGCTTATAACACTGTTGCGATGCTCTCTGTTTGATTTAATTGAAGTTTAAGCGCAGGTTAAAGATTTTGTCATTGCTAGGGTTTCGGTTTCTTGAAATTGGGAACCATGAGTTCAGGCGAAATTGGATCAAACCAATGGCCCCAACATGTTTAGAAGTTGATTTTCGATCGAACCGTGATGTTGTTGGATGTTTACCGTTTGAATTGCATGAATTTAGAATGTGCAGGGTGTCGCTACGTTAGAAATCGTAGCAATCTGGAGTCTAAATCGTAGCTAAAATCCAGATCAAAGGTTGAAGATGAAGGAGGCTGCCGAGCGCGAACTGTTTGGTGTTTATTTTGAATTTTTATGGTTATTGTTTATATATATATATATATATATATATATATATATATATATATATATATATATATATATATATATACAGATGCGAAGCGTATTATGTCAACTAACTGGTGCCAACGCGCATGGTAATTCGAAAGGGTCTGTGACTAAGGGAGAGGGGGTTCGATTCCAGCCCTCCTCGTTTCCCTTTAATTGTTTTGCTACCAATATGCCTGCAGATCCAGAGGAACGAGGCCACACGCGTGCAGGCTGTGCCAGTCAATCAGGGCCGTCCAAGCATTTTGGAGAGTCAATCATGCGATCCAGAAAGTATGCTCTACCATAGGTCCACACACGCGTGCAGCACCAGATTCCAGCTAAGTTTTTTTCTAAATTTTCTTTCTTTTAATTACATAACTTGTTTTTATTTATATGTATATATATATATATATATATATATATATATATATATATATATATTGTTCCTTTTCTTTTTTTTATATATAATTTTTTTTCCTAACAATGTAATTTTATTAAAATTCTTTTTTTTACAAATAATATAATAATATTTATTTTACTTATTTTAATTATATTATTAAATCGGGTTTATTTATTCAAATTCTTTTATAAAATCATAATTAATTTGTTTGAATTAACAAAAATTATGAGAATGCCCTTTTTCTGATTAAAATTTATTTTTCTATCGATTTAATTAATTAGGTTGAGAAACCAATAATTAATTAAATTGATCATTTATCTTCATTTTAATTTACGCCCGAATCAAGGTTTGCGAGAATTTGCCATACACTAAAAAAATATTTCTTTGTGCATTTTTTTCAGGGTTAGCAACAAGGTTTCTTCCGACTACGCGCCACGTCTGTTACGAAGCTAAGTCCCGATTTAACCCTTATTTATATATTTGTTATTTTATTTAAAATTAGGGTTTACCTTCAAATATAATGAACTGCGCCTACACTCACTTCTTTTTCTGTCTGCCTTTGCTTTGCCAATTTTTCAAGGTTAACCCTGAGACTACGAACCATATCAGATCAAATCAAAAGCTAAGTCCTATTTCATATTATTTTTAAATATTCATTCTATTTTATTTCTTTCATCAAATTAGGGTTAGCCTTAATTGTCATTGAATTAGCCATACACTCACTATTTTCTGTTTATTTCTCCCTTTTCCAATTTTCAGGGTTTGCCAACCGTCAAAGCTCAATAGTCGGTAACCCTAAAACCCTGATTTATTTTAATTATTACTTGTGTTAGACCTGTAGCACTATTGATCCGCTGGCTTCATTCTCCCTTTCCCCCGCTGGTTTCTTTTTCCCCTTCCCCATACTAATTGATGTGGTTAGTAATCCAAGGGAGTGATAACCTTGAACTGAATTAGCATCACTAATTATAAGATTACAATTCTGAATTAATCAAATGATTGTTGCACCCACGCACACTTTTTGGTAACCCCTCTTGTTGCCTGTTGCCTGTTGCATGTTGCCTTGTTGCCTTGTGTTTTTTTGCAGAATAGCCATGTCACTCGAATACGAGGATACCTCAGTCATGTCGCCTCGATTAATGCAAAGATCATAAGTCCCTAATGATGCTGCCTTCGATACACTAAATATGATCTCGTCCCTCAGAAGTTGCCTACGAAGGGTTGAGGTATTCTCTGGCGGCCTAACGAAAAAGGCTATTCTGATCCTTCCCTTAGACTACCTGCCTTCCCTATGGCTAGGGACAGTCTTTGGCGAACGATAACTCGATGACCCGTTAACATCCAAACGAAAGGCTTCCTGCCCTCTTATGGCATGGATAGACCCTTTCACCCTGAAAGGCTAAAGAACATTTTTCATCTAACTAGGTAATTTGCCCCTAAATTGCTGATCGGTCACCTTTTTCATAAAATTTTCATCATGCATTCGGTCCACATCTATCAATCCGGTAACACTTTGGTGTGAGTTTCGTGGAAAATGTTTAAGTTCTTGCATTTTATTTGATTGTTCATTTCATTGTTTGTTTTAAGTATTTATTTAAGTTTCAAATATTTTTATGCCATTTGGTTAGTTGTGTACAAGTTTCAGGTTTGAACAAGGCATCTTGAGTGTTAGAGCAACAAGGAAGAAGGAGGAGCAAGAGAAAGATGAAAAATTACAAGTTTGGGGTCAAACACGACCGGGCGTGCTTCAGCACACGGCCCGTGTCAAGTCTCAGCAGAAGCTCCATACAAAATCCAGGGAGCCAACATGGCCACCCGTGTGCCTAAGCACGGCCCATGTTGGTAGAAGACATTGATGCATACATTTTCCAGAGGGCCAACACGGCCGGCCATGTGGCTTGGCACGACCCGTGTTGGCAGGCGCGTAAAACCCCAATTTTGTAGTTTTTGGCACTGAAACTTAGATCCAAGGGCACTTTTGACTTTGTACTGCTTGAGGCTTGTATGGAGACTATTTAGGTTTATGTTTTAAGTTATTTAGGGACACTTTTGATCATACGATAGAATTCCAGATCAGAGAAAAGATAGCTTCACCAAGGTTTTGGAAGACGAAGAGATTCAACGGTGGACACCATTGAAGATCAGAGTTCTCCTAATCTTTGTAATGCCTAAACTTTTTAATTTTGGTTTCTTGAATATTATGAGAGGCTAAACCCCCCAATGCCAGGGGGTGTCCCTGATTTGAATTGTAACGACTCTGAATATCGTATTTCTTTAATCAAGTATTCGTATTTTGCAATTTGATTGTTTAATGTTTTTATGCTTTCTTTGTCGGCAAAACAAGATTTGATCTATGGTTAACAATCTGTAGGACTACAGTTGTTAAGGTTTTTAAACAATTAAATCTTATAGTTATCACCTAGGACTAGGGATACCGTAAGGTTATTTTAACATTCTTGATTATTTACATCTTTGGTTTACAAACCTATGTTTCTAAGGACTTAGGTATTAGGATTGCAAACCAAAAGGTTTTCACTAAGGACTTAGGAAAACACCCTTAAGAACAAATAGTTGCATCATATGAACTTGTTGAAGAGATCTTTTTACAGAGTCATTATAAGGCTGATCATACACCTACCTTGGCATTACTCTAAATTTATATACAAAAGCTCAACTGTAATTTCAGCTTCTATTTAGTAATTTTATTTTATTTATTTACTCTTTTCAAACAACAACCCTATGATCTTTTGTTTAATTGACTTCGTATAATAACTTGCATTTCCTACGCAATCCTCGTGATCGATACTTGGGGTAAAACCCATTATAACTACACCGATAAAAATAGTACACTTGCTATTTTTCCGATCAAGTTTTTGGCACCGTTGCCGGGGATTGCCAAAATATAAGTTATTATTTAGTCAATTAAAATTTTATTGCTCTGCAATTAAAATTTTGTTTCCTCTGCAATTTTTAATTTTTATTTATTTAGTTTTGTTGTTTACTCTCAACTAATAATTGTCTAATCTTGTATGCGAGGTAAGGCCTCAGCTGAACTTCTTTTTAGCGCAGAACCCGAAAGATTATTGCGAGCACGACTCCGAGAAGTTAAGCGGAAAAGACTGGCATCGAAAGAAGAATCACCTGTAGTTTCAGAATCGGAAGACGAAGAAGTATTATCTATTCCGTCTGAGCAGTCAGATTCTGAGCCTGAAACTATGGCAGCTGATCCACCTCCTCCAGAGAGACTTTTAGGTGATTATGGAAGGGCCAATGTACCGCTTGGAAGAATGACCATACTAAATCAACCGATTAACGTGGCACACTTCCAACTACATCCTTCCACTATCTGTCAGTTAGAAAGCAGGCCCTTTGCTGGAAGAATCAATGAAGATGCAAATAAGCATTTATAGAGATTCCTCACCACAACAACATCATTAAAAATAGAAGGCCATTCTGAAGAAGCCAAGAGACTTGTGATGTTCCCATTCACTTTATCCGAAGATGCGGAAGAGTGGTTTTATTCACTTCCAGCTGGAAGCATCACAACATGGCAACAGATGGAAACCGCTTTCTTGAATGAGTATTTCCCTGCTTCAGTCTTCATTCAAAAAAGATATGATATTGTAAATTTCAAGCAGAAAGAAGGGGAATCGCTGGGAGATGCATATAAAAGGTTCAAGAGGTGTTTGGTTGCTTGTCCCACTCATAACATGGACCCGACCGAGCAAATGCAGACTTTTGTTAATGGTCTCCGAGTTAAGACAAAACAACTTATCAATACTGCTTCCGGTGGCTCAACTAATTTTTCAACAGCCACTGGTATCAAGAGAATCATAGAAGCTATTGCCGCTAATGAGCACATTGAGTTATATGACCATGCAATGAGCCAACCGGAAGGTAAAATTGATTTGAAGCTTGCTGATCAGGTGGTTAAAATGGAAGAACAAATTGCGGCTGGAGTAGAAAGAAGATTGAAGAAGATGAATATTGGTGAACAGAAAGTAGCACAAGTTGAGCCAGTCGCTTCAGTTGTATGTGAAATATGTAGTGGACCGCATTTTGCTATGCATTGTGTGGCAACGCAAGAACAGGTGGAATAGTTTCATATGTTGAGGCAAAATAATCCATATGCCGATACATATAATCCAGGTTGGAAAAATGATCCTAATTTCGCATGGAAGGACTAACAAGGAAACTTTAAAAAGCAAGGACCAACCCAATTTCAATCTCCAGCTCAGTCACAACAATATAGACCTCCTCAACAACAACTTCCATACCAGCAACAATTTCAACACCACCCGCAACAATTCCAATCTCAAGCACCCCAACAATTTCAACAATAGGCACCGAAGAAGGCAGAATGGGAGATAGCTATTGAAAAAATGGCAGCTAAAAACTCTCAATTTCAAGAAGAAACTAGGAGCAGCCTGAGGAACACAGGGGCATCAATCAAAAATCTGGAAATTCAAATGAGTCAGATTGCACAGCAAATGACTAACTCTCAACAACAGGGTGCTTTACCCAGTGCTACAGTTATTAATCCCAGAGACAATAATCATGTGAACGCTGTGACAACCAGAAGCAAGAAGTCCAATGACACCCCTGAGAAGAATCATGATGAAGAAGATATGTTGATTGAAGTGGATGTAGAGATTAAAGAAAATGAGGTTGCAATTCAAGAGGTCATGGGTGATGAAAGGGTGGTAAAAGAAAAAGTAGTTACACCTAAACCGGCGGTTAAACTCCCGTTCCCCACAAGAAATAAGAAGAAAGAACAACATGAGAAAATTTTTGAGAAGTTCTTGGAGATGTTCAAGAAACTTGAGCTGAACATTCCCTTCTTAGAGGCACTCGAGCAAATGCCAACCTATGCAAAGTTCATGAAAGATATTATCTCAAAGAAGCGGACCATCGAGAGTGGTCCGATTATTCTAACTGAAACTTGTAGTGCTATTTTGCAGGGCATGAAGATTCCGGTTAAAAAGAAAGATCGAGGTTCAGTAACTATTCCTTGCACCATCGGTGATAGGTCTTTCAAGAAAGCGCTTATTGATTTGGGAGCAAGTGTAAGTCTTATGCCATTATCCATCTACAAAAGATTGGGGATAGGTAAAGTACAAGATACACGAATGACACTTCAGTTTGCCGACCAATCGGTGAAAAGACCGTACGGAGTAGTAGAAGATGTGTTGGTGAAAATCGACAAGTTTGTATTCCCTGTAGATTTTGTTATTCTAGAGATGCTCGAAGATGAAGAGATACCGATCATTTTGGGAAGACCATTTTTAGAGACCAGGAGATGCTTGATCGACATAGAGGAAGGTACAATGACCTTGAAAGTTTATGATGAAGAACTAAAGATTGATGTGCAAAACACCATGAAGTACAAAGATGACATTGCCACAAGTCAACACATTGAGGTAATTGATCAAATTTGTGATGAAGGAAATTATGTGACAACACAACAGTTACCGTTGGAGAGAGTTTTGAGTTTATCAATCTTTAGAGAAGAGGAGGTAGTTAATGAAAAAGATAGTGAAGTTTTAGCCATGATGGAAACAACATCATTTGTCAAAAATCCTCGCCACAGCCGATGGGAGGAGCTAAGGCAACCGTTAGTGGAGGGAAGTAAAGATGAACCAAAGAAGGGGGCTGAACTAAAACAATTACCGGAGAACCTCAAATATGTCTTTTTAGACACTGAGAGTAAATGCCCGACCATCATAAGTTCTCACCTTGAATTCCTTCAAGAAGATAAACTTGTCAAAGTTCTTAAAAAGCATAAAAGCGCTCTTGGATGGTCCATTGAAGAGTTGAAAGGAATAAGTCCAACAATTTGCATGCACAAAATCCCAATGGAGGATGATCACAAACCGGTTGTACAACCTCAACGACGACTCAATCCAGCGATGAAGTAAGTGGTTAGAAAGGAGGTGGTAAAACTTTTGGACGCAGGGATGATCTATCCAATATCTGACAGTTCATGGGTGAGTCCAGTTCATGTGGTGCCAAAGAAAGGTGGAACCACCGTTGTTAAGAATGAAAAAAATGAGTTGATCCCCACGAGGACAGTTACAGGGTGGAGAGTCTGTATTGACTACCGAAGACTAAATTTGGCGACAAGAAAAGATCACTTCCCGTTGCCTTTCATCGACCAGATGTTAGAAAGGTTAGCAGGTCATGACTATTATTGTTTCCTCGATGGCTACTCGGGGTACAATCAGATAGCTGTTGCACCTGAAGACCAAGAGAAGACCGCATTTACATGCCCTTTTGGTATTTTTGCTTACAGAAGAATGCCATTCAGGTTATGTAATGCCCCGGCCACATTTCAAAGATGCATGCAATCTATTTTTTCCGATATGCTTGAGAAACATATGGAAGTATTCATGGATGACTTCTCGGTTTTTGGTAAGTCTTTTGATAATTGCTTAACTAACCTTGCTCTTGTTTTAGAAAGATGCCAACAGACCAACTTAATCCTCAACTGGGAGAAGTGTCACTTCATGGTACGTGAAGGTATAGTGTTGGGCCACAAAATTTCTCATAAGGGAATAGAAGTTGACCAAGCCAAGATAGAAGTCATAGCAAAATTGCCTCCTCCCATGAATGAAAAAGGTATCCGAAGTTTCTTAGGGCATGCAGGTTTTTACCGTAGGTTCATAAGAGATTTCTCAAAAATAGCAAAACCTTTAACTACACTTTTAGTTAAGGACAAAGCTTTTATTTTCGATAAAGAGTGTGTCGTAGCATTTGTTACAATAAAGCAAAAATTAGTGTCGGCACCAATTGTTGTAGCCCCGGATTGGTCTCTACCTTTTGAGATCATGTGTGATGCAAGTGATATTGCAGTAGGGGCGGTTCTGGGACAGCGTAGAGAAAAATTGTTACATGTTATTTACTACGCTAGTCATGTGTTGAACCCTGCACAGATGAACTATGCAACTACTGAAAAGGAGTTGTTAACGTTTTGTTTATGCCTTTGATAAATTCAGGCAATATCTGTTGGGTTCTAGAGTCATTGTTTATACTGACCATGCTGCCTTGAAGTATCTTTTTGCTAAACAGGATTCTAAGCCAAGACTGCTAAGATGGATCTTACTCCTTCAAGAGTTTGATGTGGAAATTCGTGACAAGAAAGGGTATGAAAACACTGTGGCCGATCACTTGTCTCGAATGTCACCTATTGAGGAGACAGAAGTAACGCTCCCAATAAAGGACGAGTTCGTAGATGAACATATCCTTGCTGTTATTGGTGTGCCTTGGTTCGGCGACTATGCGAACTATTTGGTAGGTGGTATTATCCCTGATGATTTTGACTATAACCGTAGAAAAAAGTTTTTACATGATTGCAGGTTCTACTTGTGGGATGATCCGTTCTTATACAAGAAGAGTCTCGATGGTTTAATCAGAAGATGTGTACCCGAGGAGGAACAACGGGATGTGCTAAAAGCATGCCATGACTCCGAATATGGAGGACATTTCAGTGGTGATAGAACGGCTGCAAAGGTCTTACAATCTGGTTTATATTGGCCCACATTACTCAAAGACGCCCAAAGTATTATGAAAGAATGCGACAGGTGTCAGAGAACGGGGAATATTTCAAAAAGAAATCAGATGCCTCAGAAGGGTATACTTGAAGTGGAATTGTTTGATGTGTGGGGGATTGATTTCATGGGACCTTTTCCACCATCCTTTGGGAAGAACTACATCCTTGTAGCTGTGGATTACGTTTCTAAGTGGGTTGAAGCAGTAGCTCTACCTACAAATGATGCTAGGGTGGTAGTGAACTTCCTCAAAAACAATATTTTCTCAAGATTTGGGGTTCCCAGAGCACTCATAAGCGATGAAGGCACCCATTTCTTGAACAAGTTGATGGAGAATCTGCTGAAGAAGTACAATGTGAAGAACAAGATTGCAACTGCTTATCATCCTCAGACCAGTGGTCAAGTGGAGGTTTCGAACAGGAAAATCAAGCAGATTCTCGAAAAGACTGTCAGCGCTTTGAGAAAGGATTGGTCTCTGAAGCTTGAAGATGCACTATGGGCATACAGAACAACATTCAAAACTCCTATAGGTATGTCTCTGTATCAATTGGTTTATGGTAAAGCATGCCATCTACCACTCGAACTTGAGCACAAGGCGTTTTGGGCCACCAAATTCCTTAATTATGATATTGTGAAAGCTGAAGAATCCCGAATTCTTCAACTCCATGAATTAGAAGAATTCCGGAATCAATCCTATGAGAATGCCAAAATTTATAAAGAAACAACAAAGAAATGGCATGATTAAAAGATTCAGAAGAAAGAATTTTGGGAAGGGCAACTGGTGTTGTTGTTCAACTCCAGATTAAAATTATTTCCTGGGAAGTTAAAGTCAAGATGGTCTGGACCTTTTGTAGTGCACAAGGTATTCCCTAATGGGGCTATTGAGCTCAGGAATAATAACAATGGAGACACCTTCAAGGTGAATGGCCAAAGGTTGAAACCATACAATCCTAGACAAGGAGCGGTAACACTCGAACAGGTTCGTCTCGTATGATGAGAAGATCGACCGTCGAGCCATGCGATATTAAACGAAGCGCTTCGTGGGAGGCAACCCACGGGTTTACTAATACTTTTCCTTTTGTTTTTTTTCGTGTGTGTATGCTTTATGCAGGTGTGTGAAGTGGGAAGCACAAAGAGGGGAAAATTGTGAAGAGAGGCATCAAGAAATAAAGAAAAGGAGTGCAACAGCACGAACAAGCACGGCCGCCCGTGCTTAAGAACACGGCCCGTGCGGATTCTTGAATCTCTCTCCATACAAAAAACAGGGACGAAGCACGGCCGCCCGTGCTTAGGCATACGGCCCGTGCTGCTTTGAAATCCCCTGCCCATACAAATACCAGGGGCAACACACGGCCACCCATGCGTGGGCACACGGCCCGTGTTGCTGTGCGCAGAATTGAAAAAAAATTAGAATTTTTGAAAAATTCTGATTTTTGAGTGGGCCCCACGCGTTTTAAAACACTCTTTTAGTGTAGACAACTCAGCTTTCTTCTTCATCTTCACTCATAACCCTATTTTGTTCCCCAACTTCTCTAAACCTCCATAACTCTCTCCATCTTCAACCTCACCTTACTCCATCATCAAAACTCCAAATCAACATCTTCCTTCACAAAAGTTGGGCCATTTTTCGCCCTCTACACAGTGACGGCAATATTTTTCCGTTTCTTTATATATCAATTTTCGCCAATTTTTCAGGTACCCATTATGCCCCCAAAGAAAGCTGACAGAGGAAAGGCCGTCGTTGTCGAATCCTCAAGGCCCAAACAAAGAGTTCGCCGAACACCTAATGCACACAACATCATTTTTGAAAAGGATGAGCATGTCCAAAGGTATAAGACTCTCTTGACTAGGAAGCTTGTCCCTACTAGGTATGTGTGTGATACCACTATGAATGCATTAGGAATCTTAGATGATGTGACACAAATGTTTAACAATTTAGGGATTCTTGAATTTATGCATAATGATGCGCCCACATACGAGCGCATTACTTTAGAATTCCTCAGCTCTGTGGAGTTTAATTTAGAAAAAAACTGGACTGGGCACTCTTTTGAATATTTTGGTACTCTAACCTTTCGGCTTTATAATGAGGATCACTCTATGTCTGTAATTCAGCTTGGGCAATGCCTCCGGTTACCGTTAGTGGGACACGGGGCAGTGCCAAATGAGTTTTCTGCATCTTCTTTTTGGTCCTCTATTATAGGTTTACCGCAATATGAGGCCCGAACCGCCAAGGCATCTTGGATCCAAAACCCGTGCTTTCGTTATGCACCAAAGGGGTTAGCTTTTACCTTGTTCGGACGAGGTGACAGCACAGGTGTAGCAACAAAAAGTGAACTCTATCTACTGTATGCTATGGTTAATGAGGAACCGGTGAATGTGGCTACTTTTGCGGCAGATCATTTAGGTACCATGGGGCGTGCCAGTTCAGGTGGTATCTCTGTAGGAGGAATGATTACCTAGATTGCTGAATGGTGTGGCTACCGGCTAGTAATGGATGGCGAAACTCCGCTGCAAGCATTGCATAAAATTGATCTAAATGCTCTATGCACACAAGGGATGCTCGAACCGTCTCAAAATGGCTACATGTTGGTAAGCCGGTCTCGCAAATTGTTGCGATTACCGAATACTGAAAAGACTAATGTTGATAATAATGTGAATTGGTTATATACTGATGTTGACCCCGAAGAGGCAAGAGATGATGTTGTGTATGCAGATGAGGCAATGGAAGAGGATGCACCAAGAAGGGAGAGGGCTGCTCCCCATACTACGACCTCACGTCATCAAGGTGAGGGATCCTCTTCTGCTGGCTGGACACCTTTAGATGTCGAGCAGTTCCGTGCCGAGCAGACTCGCCAAGGTGTGGAGATTGAGAGAATTGTGACAGAGCAGCTCCATCAAGGGGTTGCCATTGATGATATCCAAAGAATGATACAGCAGATGATGTTGCACTTTCCACCTCAGCACCCGCCTCCGCAGTAGACTGTGAGTCCGTTCCGCACTTAGGCTGAAACATTGGGGACAATGTTCAGTTTAGGTGGGGGAGGGGTCCTTTTCGTTTGTTTCCTTTTCGTTGGTTTTTCTTTTTTTTTTCTTTCGTAATTGTCTAGTTTTTCTGTGTGTTTCTGTTATTATCTAGTTTTTTGGTTTTTTGTGGCTTTGTGTGGTATGTCTGTTTTGTTTGTTACAAATTGATTAGCAACCACCGAATGACTGATGCAATTGTAGTAAGTGGATGAGAGATACAACCTAAACTTGTTTCTTCAAGGCACCCTGGAAGTTGATGTCATCGGAGAAAAGTACCTGTTGGACGCATCTTGTCGCTACTAGAATGAAAAGGGTGGATAGCACTTGAACCAAAAAGAAATTGCATGACACTCGGAGTAGTTTGGAACCTGCAAGCTAATTTATCCAACATGGTGAGGTATATCAGAGCCAAACACTACGAATTCATCATGAGGGCATCCAGGTATGACTTTATCACTCTGATTTTGCGTTTATTCTACTGACACACAATGATATGAGGACACACACTGAGGCACTTGTTTGTTTTTACCCATGAGCCTTCACAACCACCCTTGATAATATGTATCGTTTGTAAACCCCTTTTGAGCCATCTCCCTTTGTTTGTTTTAACCACATAAATTAACCCCGAGCCAAACACTCCTTACCCTTGCTCGGTATTCATGTTGCGTTGTTTTCCTAGATTGTGCAAAAGTAATAAGTTTGGGGTCGAGCGTGTAGAAGAGGCAAGTGCAAATGAAAAGTGAGACATTTAGATGTCATAAAAAAAAAGAGAAAAAAAAAGTGAGAAAAGGAGCAAAAGCACTTGCCTAAACGAATAGACTCGAGTGCAAGAAAAACATCCATGTCAAAATGAATGGGTTGATGAGTCTAAAGATGTAGATCCCTTGTGAAAAATTTATGCATAACAAAAGAAAAAAAAAGAAGAGAAAACACACGACAGGAATACCGAGCCGCAAACCATTAGTACACCTCTTTCTTTGTTTATCCCACCGTACCTAAGCCCCGTTACATCCGAAAAAGACCTCAAAAGGTGTGTGAATTCTGTCTGTGCAGTGAAAGTAGAATCTATTCAAAGTTAAGAGCTGATATTGCATATCTTGATTTATGAGTGAAACACTTTAACCACGAGAGATTTGGTGAGATTGTGAGAAAACTTGCAGGTGATGGGGTACTCTGATGTGAAAATGCGATAAGAAGTTTGGTTTAATGCGCTGGAAGCTTGATTAAGAAGGTAGAAGCACTATGCGAATAACATCGGTGACATTGAGGAAGAAAGAGTCCAGGGTGACCTCTATAAATGTCTCTTGCATCACTTGAGGACAAGCAATGAGATAAGTTTGGGGTTGTGATCGGTCACCATTTTCATAAAATTTTCATCATGCATTCGGTCCACATCTATCAATCCGGTAACACTTTGGTGTGAGTTTCGTGGAAAATGTTTAAGTTCTTGCATTTTATTTGATTGTTCATTCCATTGTTTGTTTTAAGTATTTATTTAAGTTTCAGATGTTTTTATGCCGTTTGGTTAGTTGTGTACAAGTTTTAGGTTTGAACAAGGCATCTTGAGTGTCAGAGCAACAAGGAAGAAGGAGGAGCAAGAGAAAGATGAAAAATTACAAGTCTGGGGTCAAACACGGCTGGGCGTGCTTCAGCATACGGCCCGTGTCAAGTCTCAGCAAAAGCTCCATACAAAATCCAGGGAGCCAACACGGCCACCCGTGTGCCTAAGCACGACCCGTGTTGGTAGAAGACATTGATGCATACATTTTCCAGAGGGCTAACACGACCGGCCGTGTGGCTTGGAACGACCCGTGTTGGCAGGCGCGTAAATCCCCAATTTTGTAGTTTTTGGCACTGAAACTTAGATCCAAGGGCACTTTTGACTTTGTACTGCTTGAGGCTTGTATGGAGACTATTTAGGTTTATGTTTTAATTTATTTGGGGACACTTTTGATCATACGATAGAATTCCAGAGCAGAGAAAAGATTGCTTCACCAAGGTTTTGGAAGACGAAGAGATTCAACGGTGGACACCATTGAAGATCAGAGTTCTCCTAATCTTTGTAATGTCTAAACTTTTTAATTTTGGTTTCTTGAATATTATGAGAGGCTAAACCCCCCAATGCCAGGGGGTGTCCCTGATTTGAATTGTAACGACTCTGAATATCGTATTTCTTTAATCAAGTATTCGTATTTTGCAATTTGATTGTTTAATGTTTTTATGCTTTCTTTGTCGGCAAAACAAGATTTGATCTATGGTTAACAATCTGTAGGACTATGGTTGTTAAGGTTTTTAAACAATTAAATCTTATAGTTATCACCTAGGACTAGGGATACCGTATAATAACTTGCATTTCCTACGCAATCCTCGTGATCGATACTTGGGGTAAAACCCATTATAACTACACCGGTAAAAATAGTACACTTGCTATTTTTCTGATCAATTGCTTTTCTCTATTTTTCTGATCAATTGCTTTTTTATTTAAAAGGTTTTTCCTGTTCTTTTAACCTTTCTGATATTTGGATAAAATAAAAGTCGGTGGCGACTCTTGTTTAACTGCGACATTTTAATAAGTTCACCGTGTTACAGAGCCCAACTGAGATTACTGATTTTATTATTGGGTTTGTGTTTAGGGTTAGAGAAAATGGCAAACAAATTGCAGAAATGCATGCTAGAGGAGAGAGAATGAGAGCGAAAAAAATAAACGTTATGATGTGAGATGAATATATAGAGGCGGATTTGAAAAAGAATGCAATGAAATTATGAGAATGAACAGTTACAGAATCAATTGAAATCAAACGCATTAAATGATGAATGACGTTAGGTGAGAGAACGTGATATTTGAAATGATTCGCACAGTTACCTAGGGCGGCGTCCCATAAGTTGCACGCACGCTTTTACCTGTAGAGTGAACACATGTTCACCATTAGAAGGCGCTTGGTGACAACTATTTACATTGAATTTGCTTCTGATGAAAGGTAGAACTTCTCATCTTCTGATTCAAATCATTGATTCTGACTTCCATTCTTTAGAAAAGATCTTGTTCTGATTGGATCATCCTTCTTTCCAAGAATGACATCTCTCGAGTGAGCAGAGGTGAGTCTAGAAGATCTTCTGACTGTTGGCTCTTCAGAAATTCTGAGTTCTCTAAAGATGCAGCAACTTGATCTTCTGATCCTTTGCTTCTGAGTTCTTCAGCTTCTGATACTTTGCTTCTTGGTTCTTCAGCTTCTAATATATCAATATCTAAATCTGCAAAATTCTCAAACTGCTTTTGCTTTTCAAGACCAAGCTTATCATCAAATCAGATATTGATTGATTCTTCAACAACCAATGTTTCAGTATTGTATACTCTGTAGCCTTTAGAGCGTTCAGAATATCCAAGAAGGAAACACTTCTGTGCCTTAGAATCAAACTTACCAAGATGATCTTTAGTATTCAAAATAAAACACCACACATCCCTAATTATAAGATTACAATTCTTAGGGAGTGATAACCTTGAACTGAATTAGCATCAGTAATTATAAGATTACAATTCTGAATTAATCACATGATTGTTGCACCCACACACACTTTTTGGTAACCCCTCTTGTTGCCTGTTGCCTGTTGCCTTGTTGCCTTGTGTTTTTTGCAAAATAGCCATGTCCCTCGAATACGAGGATACCTCAGCCATGTTGCCTCGATTAATGCAAAGATCATAAGTCCCTAATGATGCTGCCTTCGATACACTAAATATGATCTCGTCCCTCGGAAGTTGCCTATGAAGGGCTGAGGTATCCTCTGGCGGCCTAACGAAAAAGGCTATTCTGATCCTTCCCTTAGACTACCTGCCTTCCCTATGGCTATGGACAGTCTATGGCGAACGATAACTCGATGACCCGTTAACATCCAAACGAAAGGCTTCTTGCCCTCTTATGGCATGGATAGACCCTTTCACCCTGAAAGGCTAAAGGACATTTTTCATCTAACCAGGTAATTTGCACCTAAATTCCTTTGCTCTGGTTTAAAAATCTTTTTATTACACTTCATCTTAAAAACTTCAATAAGGCTACGCTCATTTACGAGCTAAAGTCCTTGTTTCTCTTCTTCTACATTTCTGAACTTTTGGCTTCAAAACTAAAGAGCAAAGTAATTAAGAGCCCATGGATAACCATGGATGCAAAGGGTGCCTTACACCTTCCCTTTGCATAATTACCCCCGAACTCAATTTTTATTTAAAAGGTTTTTCCTGTTCTTTTAGCCTTTCTGATATTTGGATAAAATAAAAGTCGGTGGCGACTCTTGCTTAACCGCGACATTTCAATAAAGTCAGTTCATCGTGTTACAGAGCCCAACAGAGATTACTGATTTTCTTATTGGGTTTGTGTTTAGGGTTAGAGAAAATGGCAAACAAATTGCAGAAATGCATGCTAGAGGAGAGAGAATGAGAGCGAAAAAAAAATAAACGGTATGATGTGAGATGAATATATAGAGGCGGATTTGAAAAAGAATGCAATGAAATTATGAGAATGAACAGTTACAGAATCAATTGAAATCAAACGCATTAAATGATGAATGACGTTAGGTGAGAGAACGTGATATTTGAAATGATTCGCACAGTTACCTAGGGCGGCGTCCCATAAGTTGCACGCACGCTTTTACCTGTAGAGTGAACACATGTTCACCATTAGAAGGCGCTTGGTGACAACTGTTTACATTGAATTTGCTTCTGATGAAAGGTAGAACTTCTCATCTTCTGATTCAGATCATTGATTCTGACTTCCATTCTTTAGAAAAGATCTTGTTCTGATTGGATCATCCTTCTTTCCAATAATGACATCTTCTGAGTGAGCAGAGGTGAGTCTAGAAGATCTTCTGACTGTTGGCTCTTCAGAAATTCTGAGATTCTCTAAAGATGCAGCAACTTGATCTTCTGATCCTTTGCTTCTGAGTTCTTCAGCTTCTTGGTTCTTCAGCTTCTAATATATCAATATCTAAATCTGCAAAATTCTCAAACTGCTTTTGCTTTTCAAGACCAAGCTTATCATCAAATCAGATATTGATTGATTCTTCAACAACCAATGTTTCAGTATTGTATACTCTGTAGCCTTCAGAGCGTTCAGAATATCCAAGAAGGAAACACTTCTATGCCTTAGAATCAAACTTACCAAGATGATCTTTAGTATTCAAAATAAAACACACACATCCCTAATTATAAGATTACAATTCTTAGGGAGTGATAACCTTGAACTGAATTAGCATCAGTAATTATAAGATTACAATTCTGAATTAATCACATGATTGTTGCACCCACACACACTTTTTGGTAACCCCTCTTGTTGCCTGTTGCCTGTTGCCTTGTTGCCTTGTGTTTTTTGCAGAATAGCCATGTCCCTCGAATACGAGGATACCTCAGCCATGTTGCCTCGATTAATGCAAAGATCATAAGTCCCTAATGATGCTGCCTTCGATACACTAAATATGATCTCGTCCCTCGGAAGTTGCCTATGAAGGGCTGAGGTATCCTCTGGCGGCCTAACGAAAAAGGCTATTCTGATCCTTCCCTTAGACTACCTGCCTTCCCTATGGCTAGGGACAGTCTTTGGCGAACGATAACTCGATGACCCATTAACATCCAAACGAAAGGCTTCCTGCCCTCTTATGGCATGGATAGACCCTTTCACCCTGAAAGGCTAAAGGACATTTTTCATCTAACCAGGTAATTTGCCCCTAAATTGCTTTGCTCTGGTTTAAAAATCTTTTTATTACACTTCATCTTAAAAACTTCAATAAGGCTACGCTCATTTACGAGCTAAAGTCCTTGTTTCTCTTCTTCTACATTTCTGAACTTTTGGCTTCAAAACTAAAGAGCGAAGCAATTAAGAGCCCATGGATAACCATGGATGCGAAGGGTGCCTTACACCTTCCCTTTGCATAATTACCCCCGAACTCAATTTTTATTTAAAAGGTTTTTCCTGTTCTTTTAGCCTTTTTGATATTTGGATAAAATAAAAGTCAGTGGCGACTCTTGCTTAACCGCAACATTTCAATAAAGTCAGTTCATCGTGTTATAGAGCCCAACAGAGATTACTGATTTTCTTATTGGGTTTGTGTTTAGGGTTAGAGAAAATGGCAAACAAATTGCAGAAATGCATGCTAGAGGAGAGAGAATGAGAGCGAAAAAAAAAATAAACGGTATGATGTGAGATGAATATATAGAGGCGGATTTGAAAAAGAATGCAATGAAATTATGAGAATGAGCAGTTACATAATCAATTGAAATCAAACGCATTAAATGATGAATGACGTTAGGTGAGAGAACGTGATATTTGAAATGATTCGCACAGTTACCTAGGGCGGCGTCCCATCAGTTGCACACACGCTTTTACCTGTAGAGTGAACACGTGTTCACCATCAGAAGGCGCTTGGTGACAACTGTTTACATTGAATTTGTTTCTGATGAAAGGTAGAACTTCTCATCTTCTGATTCTGATCATTGATTCTGACTTCCATTCTTTAGAAAAGATCTTGTTCTGATTGGATCATCCTTCTTTCCAAGAATGACATCTTCTGAGTGAGCAGAGGTGAGTCTAGAAGATCTTCTGACTGTTGGCTCTTCAGAAATCTGAGATTCTCTAAAGATGCAGCAACTTGATCTTCTGATCCTTTGCTTCTGAGATCTTCAGCTTCTGATACTTTGCTTCTTGGTTCTTCAGCTTCTAATATATCAATATCTAAATCTGCAAAATTCTCAAACTGCTTTTGCTTTTCAAGACCAAGCTTATCATCAAATCAGATATTGATTGATTCTTCAACAACCAATGTTTCAGTATTGTATACTCTGTAGCCTTTAGAGCGTTCAGAATATCCAAGAAGGAAACACTTCTGTGCCTTAGAATCAAACTTACCAAGATGATCTTTAGTATTCAAAATAAAACACACACATCCCTAATTATAAGATTACAATTCTTAGGGAGTGATAACCTTGAACTGAATTAGCATCAGTAATTATAAGATTACAATTCTGAATTAATCACATGATTGTTGCACCCACACACACTTTTTGGTAACCCCTCTTGTTGCCTGTTGCCTGTTGCCTTGTTGCCTTGTGTTTTTTGCAGAATAGCCATGTCCCTCGAATACGAGGATACCTCAGCCATGTTGCCTCGATTAATGCAAAGATCATAAGTCCCTAATGATGCTGCCTTCGATACACTAAATATGATCTCGTCCCTCGGAAGTTGCCTATGAAGGGCTGAGGTATCCTCTGGCGGCCTAACGAAAAAGGCTATTCTGATCCTTCCCTTAGACTACCTGCCTTCCCTATGGCTAGGGACAGTCTTTGGCGAACGATAACTCGATGACCCGTTAACATCCAAACGAAAGGCTTCCTGCCCTCTTATGGCATGGATAGACCCTTTCACCCTGAAAGGCTAAAGGACATTTTTCATCTAACGAGGTAATTTGCCCCTAAATTGCTTTGCTCTGGTTTAAAAATCTTTTTATTACACTTCATCTTAAAAACTTCAATAAGGCTACGCTCATTTACGAGCTAAAGTCCTTGTTTCTCTTCTTCTACATTTTTGAACTTTTGGCTTCAAAACTAAAGAGCGAAGCAATTAAGAGCCCATGGATAACCATGGATGCAAAGGGTGCCTTACACCTTCCCTTTGCATAATTACCCCCGAACTCAATTTTTATTTAAAAGGTTTTTCCTGTTCTTTTAGCCTTTCTGATATTTGGATAAAATAAAAGTCAGTGGCGACTCTTGCTTAACCGCGACATTTCAATAAAGTCAGTTCATCGTGTTATAGAGCCCAACAGAGATTACTGATTTTCTTATTGGGTTTGTGTTTAGGGTTAGAGAAAATGGCAAACAAATTGCAGAAATGCATGCTAGAGGAGAGAGAATGAGAGCGAAAAAAAAATAAACGGTATGATGTGAGATGAATATATAGAGGCGGATTTGAAAAAGAATGCAATGAAATTATGAGAATGAGCAGTTACATAATCAATTGAAATCAAACGCATTAAATGATGAATGACGTTAGGTGAGAGAACGTGATATTTGAAATGATTCGCACAGTTACCTAGGGCGGCGTCCCATCAGTTGCACACACGCTTTTACCTGTAGAGTGAACACGTGTTCACCATCAGAAGGCGCTTGGTGACAACTGTTTACATTGAATTTGCTTCTGATGAAAGGTAGAACTTCTCATCTTCTGATTCTGATCATTGATTCTGACTTCCATTCTTTAGAAAAGATCTTGTTCTGATTGGATCACCCTTCTTTTTAAGAATGACATCTTCTGAGTGAGCAGAGGTGAGTCTATAAGATCTTCTGACTGTTGGCTCTTCAGAAATTCTGAGATTCTCTAAAGATGCAGCAACTTGATCTTCTGATTCTTTGCTTCTGAGATCTTCAGCTTCTGATACTTTGCTTCTTGGTTCTTCAGCTTCTGATATATCAATATCTAAATCTGCAAAATTCTCAAACTGCTTTGGCTTTTCAAGACCAAGCTTATCATCAAATCAGATATTGATTGATTCTTCAACAACCAATGTTTCAGTATTGTATACTCTGTAGCCTTTAGAGCGTTCAGAATATCCAAGAAGGAAACACTTCTGTGCCTTAGAATCAAACTTACCAAGATGATCTTTAGTATTCAGAAAGAAACAAACACATCCAAAAGGATGAAAATATGAAATGTTGGGCTTTCTGTTCTTCCACAATTCATAAGGATTCTTATTAAGAATAGGTCTTATAGAGATTCTATTCTGAATATAGCATGCAGTGTTTATTGCTTCTGCCCAGAAATGCTTAGCCATATTGGTTTCGTTGATCATGGTTCTGGCCATTTCTTGTAGAGTCCTATTCTTTCGCTCTACAAATCCATTTTGCTGTGAAGTTCTAGGGCAAGAGAAATCATGGGAAATACCATTTTCTTTGAAGAACTCCTCAAAGAATCTGTTCTCAAATTCACCACCATGATCACTTTTGACCTTTATGATTTTGCACTCCTTCTCAGATTGAATCTGAGTGCAGAATTCAAAGAACACTGAATGAGACTCATCCTTGTGTTTTAAGAACTTTACCCATGTCCAGCGACTATAATCATCTACGATGACTAATCCATATTTCTTCCCTCTGACAAATGCTGTTTTGACTGGGCCAAACAGATCAATGTGCAGAAGTTCTAGCGGACTAGAGGAAGAAACAACATTCTTAAACTTGAATGCAGGTTTGGAAAACTTTCCTTTCTGACATGCTTCACAAAGAGCATGTGATTTATATTTCAGATTAGGGAGTCCTCTGACCAGATTTAGTTTGTTAATCTGAGAAATCTTTCTCAAACTAGCATGGCCTAATCTTCCGTGCCAGACCCATTGCTCTTCACTAACCGACATAAGACAAGTTATCTTCTGATTCTTAAGATCTTGAAGATCAATCTTGTAAATGTTGTTATTTCTCTTGCCTGTGAATAGGATTGAGCCATCCTTCTGACTTACAGCCTTGCAAGAATTTTGATTGAAGATTATGTCATAACCATTGTCACTTAATTGACTTATGGACAACAAGTTATGAGCTAATCCATCTACCAGAAGAACATTAGTTATAGAAGGAGAGTTACCAGTACTTATGGTTCCTGAGCCAATAATTTTGCCCTTCTGATCTCCTCCAAACTTAACTTCTCCAGCAAATTTAAGCATCATGTCTTGGAACATAGACCTTCTTCCCGTCATGTGTCAAGAGCACCCAGAGTCCAGGTACCATGACATGCATTCCTTTGTCTTCTTTGCAGCCAAGGATATCTGCAACGGGAATAATCTTTTCCTTAGGTACCCACATTTTCTTGGGTCCTTTCTTGTTAGTTCTCCTCAAGTTCTGATTGAACTTGGGTTTAGCATTATAAACAATAGGAGGAACAACATGATAATCCTTATTTTGAGTTACATGATATTTTCTAGGTTGTGTCACATGGTTCTTAGTGTGTGTAATGTGAAAGCTTTTAGTATGTGATGTGAGCCTAATGTCATGGGAGTGGCCATACTTGAACTGATCATACAATGGCTTGTATGTGATTTTCATATCAACTACAGGTTCAAGTTTGTATGGGGTATCACCCTCATAACCAATGCCAACTCTCTTGTTTCCAAAAACAACATATATCATAGAAGCAAGATGACTTCTGCCAATACTTCTAGATAAGAACTTCCTAAAGCTCAAGTCATATTCTTTCAGAATATGGTTCAGGCTAAGAATGGACTTTTCTGAGTCAGAAGGAGATCCAACATCTTTGGATAATTTTAAAACTTTTTCCTTCAGTTCAGAATTTTCCACTTCCAGCTTCTTAGTTTCAGATTCAAATAGCTTCTTCAGCTTTTTGTATTTGATACTAAGATGAGCCTTGAGTTCCAGAAGTTCAGTTAGACTGGAAACTAACTCTTATCTAGATAGTTCAGAAAATACCTCTTCAGAATCTGATTCTGATGTAGATTCTGATCCATCATCAACTGTGGCCATCAGTGCAATGTTTGCCTGCTCGCCTTCAGAGTCTTATTCTGATTCTGATGAATCTGAATCATCCCAAGTTGCCATAAGACCTTTCTTCTGATGAAACTTCTTATTGGGCTTCTCCTTCTGAAGCTTTGGACACTCATTCTTGTAGTGACCTGGCTCATTGCACTCAAAGCAAGTGACCTTCTTCTTGTCATATCTTCTGCTTCCAGAAGATTCTCCTTTTTCAAGCTTCTTAGAACTTTTGAAGTTCTTGAACTTCCTATGCTTGCTCTTCCACAGTTGGTTTACCCTTCAGGAGATCATGGACAATTCATCTTTTTCTTCTGATTCTGATTCTTCAGAATCTTCTTCTTCAGCCTGAAAAGCGTTAGTGCATTTTTTATAATTAGATTTTAATACAATAGACTTACCTTTCTTCTGAGGTTCATTAGCATCCAGCTCTTTTTCATGACTTCTCAGGGCACTGATCAGCTCTTCCAAAGAGACTTCATTCAGATCCTTTGCTATCTTGAATGCAGTCACCATTGGGCCCCATCTTCTGGGCAAGCTTCAGATGATCTTCTTGACATGATCAGCTTTAGTATATCCCTTGTCAAGAATGTTAGAACAAGATTTGTTCTGATCAATATTCTTATTTTTGATGATAACAATGTATATGAATTTTGTATGAGATAATGTGGTACTCTAATCCTATGCAATTTCCATTTCAGGAATCACATAAAGAGTATGCACAAAATCAACGCAAGAAGCACTGACTCAGAAGGTTCAGCATGCAACATCAGAACATGCTCTGGCTAGACATCAGAAGATGGTCAAGCAGAATCAGAACATGGTCTATTGAAGCATCAGAAGAACTTGAGATCAGAAGCAGAAGCACTGAAGTTCTCATGGTATCATGCTAGAAGCACTTCAAGGTCAGAAGACAAGAAGATGCTCT
Source organism: Vicia villosa (assembly GCF_029867415.1). NCBI lineage: Eukaryota > Viridiplantae > Streptophyta > Magnoliopsida > Fabales > Fabaceae > Vicia > Vicia villosa. Next base: position 317,523 of record NW_026705707.1, on the reverse strand, counting down.
GCACCAAGTTGTTTGACTCTGATGAAATTCAAACGTTGTTCATACAAACATCAGATCAGAAGCAAGTACAAGATAGCAGGCTACGCTGATTGACAAAAGGAACGTTAGAAGCTATTAACGACAAAGTCAGTAGACGCAGCAAAAGCAAGACTCGAGGTAGTTGACAAAAGAGTGAAGGGTAGAAAAACACTTAGAATGGGGGGGTTTGAATAAGTGTAGTCTTAAAAACTTGAACGATAAAAATAAATTGCACAGTTATTTTTATCCTGGTTCGTTGTTAACTAAACTACTCCAGTCCACCCCCACGGAGTGATTTACCTCACCTGAGGATTTAATCCACTAATCGCAACAGATTACAATGGTTTTCCACTTAGTCCGCGACTAAGTCTTCTAGAGTATCCTGATCACAACCTGATCACTCCAGGAACAAATGCTTAGACACAAGCTAAGACTTTCTTAGAGTATCCTGACCACCACGTGATCACTCTAAATACAACTGCTTAGACACAAGCTAAGACTTCCTAGAGTATCCTGATCAACACTTGATCACTCTAGTTACTTACAAATTAATGTAATCAATTCTAAGAGTATTACAAATGCTTCTGAAAAGCTATAATCACAACAGTGATATTTCTCTTAACGTTTAAGCTTAATCTCACTAATATATTACAACAGCAATGTAGTGAGCTTTGATGAAGATGAAGTTTCTGAGCTTTTGATTTGAGCAGCGTTTCAGCAAGTTAATATTCACAGAATTTGGTTCAGAGTCGTTTTTTTTTGCTTCTCATCAGAACTTCATATTTATATGCGTTTGAGAAGATGACCGTTGAGCGCATTTAATGCTTTGCGTATTCCGTACACCTTTGCATTTAATGTTTCACGCGTTTGTCAACTACCTCGAGCCTTGTTCACGCTGTGTCTACTGACGTTGCCTTTAATAGCTTCCAACGTTCCCTTTGTCAGTCAGCGTAGCCTGCCACCTGTACTTTCTTCTGATCTGATGTTTGTGAATATAATATTTGAATATCATCAGAGTCAAACAGCTTGGTGCAAAGCATCTTCTTGTCTTCTGACCTTGAAGTGCTTCTGAGCGTGATACCATGAGAACTTCAGTGCTTCTGCTTCTGATCTCAAGTTCTTCTGATGCTTCCATAGACCCATGTTCTGATTCTGCCTTGACCATCTTCTGATGTCTTGCCAGACCATGTTCTGATGTTGCATGCTGAACCTTCTGAGACAAAGCTTCTGAGCGCTGATTTGTGCATACTCTTTATATATTTCCTGAAAGGGAAATTGCAATGTATTAGAGTACCACATTATCTCACACAAAATTCATATCCTTGTTATCATCAAAACTAAGAATATTGATCAGAACAAATCTTGTTCTAACAATCTCCCCCTTTTTGATGATGACAAAAACATATATAAATGATATGAATTTGCGATCAGAAAGAGCAGACGACTAAAGACAAATTACACAGCTATAGCATAAGCATGTGAATATGACTCCCCCTAAGATTAACAATCTCCCCCTGAGATGAATAATCTCCCCCTGAAATAAATACTCGAAGAACTTTAATAATAAAAGACTTCCCTGATTATTTCGGTAGAGACGATCACATAAGCTTCTGTCTTTTGAAAATTCATAGCTTCTGACTTCTGCTTCCATTGGACAGCTTCAGAACTTGAATTTCTTTAGATTCCTAGAACACTCACAGCTTCTGATTCCTGCTTCCATTTAGGACAGCTTCAGAACTTGAATTTCTTTGATCTTCAGAACATTCACAGCTTCTGATTCCTGCTTCCATTTAGGACAGCTTCAGAACTTGAATTTCTTTGATCTTCAGAACATTCACAGCTTCTGATTCATGCTTCCATTTAGGACAGCTTCAGAACTTGAGTTTTCTGGATCTTTAGAACATTCACAGCTTCTGATTTCTGTTTCCCTCGGATAGCTTCAGAGCTTTGAATTTCTTCTTACATCACTTCATGCTAGATTGTATCAGAACATTGTTAAATGTACCAGAGCATCATCAGAGCATCTCTATATCCTGAAATGTTACAGAACAAAACTAAACGACAAAAGTCAGCATGAATGAGTTAGAACATAAAATGTGTATTAGAACACAAAATATGTATCAGAGCCATATAAGCCATATAGAATATATCAGATCCAATAGACAATGTATCAGAGCAAATAGACAATGATTTGGATCATATTCTATTATCAGAATTTCTGATCATTCTTCCTTCTTGCTTCTGATTCTGAAGCTTCCTAGCACTCAGCTTGCTTCAAGAATCCAAGAGCTTGATTCTGATTGTTGCTTCTTATGTTGATCTTGAATCTTTGATTCCTGCAACAACACAACTTAAAAACATAGAACTTTGCAAGTTCTGTTAGTAAATGTGGAGCCTTTTTACTCGGTAACTGATAATATTAATCAGATCATTTATCATATATTTTCTCCCCCTTTTTGTCATAACATCAAAAAGCATAAAAGATTCAGATGTAAAGCAAGAGACAAAAGGAAAGAAACATAAATAACTTTTTATTGATTTCAACAAGAAGGATTACAAAAGATGTATGCTGATACACAAGTGCAACAAGCAAGGAAAACTACAAGGACTTAAAGACTTAAAGCCTAAGACTCTATCCTACGCAAAGACTGCGCAAAACAACTCAAGAACCCTCTGGTCTTCAGTTTGTTCAGCCATGGAAGCTTGAAAGCTCTTCATGCCTGTCAGACTAGAACCTCCACAGTAGGAGAGATCTAAGAGACCAAAGAGGAAGTGAGGGACAGTTCATAGACAGGGAGCTAATGTTGCAAACGGGCTCCAGTGACTCAAGAAGGTCTTCTTCCTTTGGATAAATGTTGATAACAGCATTGAAGAAGAGATCTGTCTTGAAAGAGACTTGGAGAGCCATCCCAAGATATGCTTCACATCCTGTAACTGATTAACCCTTCCATCCGTTCTATTCAAATAGATCATCCACTTTTGAGACTTAGTTTCTTCAACAGGTTTAAAGTTTTGATGAAGGGAACTAGGCGAAGGATTCATGATGAATGCTAGATCGATGAAGAATGAACTAGGGTTTTCGCAAAAGATATTCATAGAAAAGTGAGAGAAAGAGAGAGGGAGCGCAATGCTTGATTGAAGAATGCAAAGAATTGGAGAAATAAATAGAGGGAATGTGGGGAAGGAAAATGTTCTAGGGAAGGGAAACGTTTGACGGATATAAAAACGAAAAGACGGACAATAAAAGAAATGATGAATGGCATTTAATGTAACATGACGTGAGGAGAGATAATAATGACAAAAGACGAGATTTGCACAGTTACCTAAGTAGACGTCCCCTCAACTGCACGCACGCTTGTCCAGAAATAGTGAACACGTGTTTACCATCTGGATAGCCAGTTACAGCTGTTTTGCTTTTAAAGAGATTCTGAATCAACTTAGACAATGAAACGTTAGTAATAACTGAATCACAATTTCTAATTGATTTCAATCAGAACTTCTCATAAACAAAAAATCCAATTTCATTTCAGAAGATACTCATACATAAGATCTTCTCATCTTCTCATTCTGGGCATAAATCCATACTGATATTCTTCAGAATGAACTTAAACCTATCTTCAGCAAGGGGTTTTGTAAAGATATCAGCCCATTGATGGTCTGTATCCACAAAGTTTAAAGATATAACACCCTTCTGAACATAGTCCCTTATGAAATGATGTTTAATCTCAATATGTTTAGCTTTTGAATGTAAAATAGGATTCTTAGATAAACATATAGCAGAAGTATTATCATAGAAAATAGGAATGTTACTCTCATATATCTGATAATCTTCCAGCTGACTTCTCATCCAGAGCATTTGTGTGCTACAACCAGCAGCAGCAACATATTCTGCTTCTGTTGTTGAGAGGGCAATAGTAGCTTGCTTCTTGCTGTACCATGAGATTAGATGACTTCCAAGAAATTGACAACTTCCAGAAGTGCTCTTTCTTTCTATTCTATCTCCAGCATAGTCAGCATCACAGAATCCTACTAAGTTGTAATCTTTAGATCTTCTGTAAACTAAACCAACATTAGTAGTACCTTTCAGATACCTTAGAATTCTCTTAACCGCTGTTAAATGAGATTCTCTTGGATCTGATTGGAATCGAGCACACAAACAAACACTAAAGAGAATGTCAGGTCTAGAAGCAGTTAGATATAGAAGAGATCCAATCATACCTCTGTACAACTTCTGATCTACCTTCTTACTTACCTCATCCTTACCCAGTACACATGGTGGATGCATAGGAGTTTTGGCTTCTTTGCTTTCAGAAAGATTAAACTTCTTCAGAAGTTCTTTCACATACTTCGTTTGATGAACATAGGTTCCATCGGAAGTTTGGTTGATTTGAATCCCAAGGAAATACTTGAGTTCTCCCATCATGCTCATTTCAAATTCAGCCTGCATAGACTCAGCAAACTCCTTTCCAAGTGTAGCATTAGATGTTCCAAAGATAATATCATCAACATATATTTGACAAATTAAAATATCCTTTTTAAATGTTTTACAAAAGAGAGTAGTGTCCACTTTTCCTCTAGTGAAATCATTTTCTAGAAGGAAAGAACTCAAACGTTCATACCAAGCTCTAGGAGCTTGTTTCAATCCGTATAATGATTTCTTTAATTTGAAAACATGATTTGGAGACATGGAGTCTTCAAAACCAGGAGGATGGTGAACATAAACTTCTTCATCTATATAACCATTTAAGAAGGCACTCTTGACATCCATCTGATAAAGAGTGATGTTGTGTTGAGTGGCAAAAGAAATTAATAGACGAATAGATTCTAACCTGGCCACTGGTGCAAAGGTTTCTGTATAATCAATCCCTTCTTGCTGACTATAACCCTGAGCAACCAGTCTGGCTTTGTTTCTTACCACTTCACCTTTCTCACTTAGCTTGTTTCTGAAAACCCACTTAGTACTGATGATGTTAAATCCTTTTGGTCTAGGAACCAAGTCCCATACATCATTCCTTGTAAACTGATTTAGTTCTTCTTGCATGGCAATTATCCAGTCTGGATCTTCTAGAGCTTGATCAACAAAAGTTGGCTCGATCAAAGAAACAAGACCTAATTGACATTCTGCATTGTTCTTAAGGAATGCCCTTGTTCTGATGGGATCATCTTTCTTTCCAAGGATCACATCTTCTGAATGAGCTGAGGCAAGTCTAGGTGATCTTCTGATAGTTGGTTCTTCAGAAATCCTAAGATTCTCTAAAGATGCAGCAACTTGATCTTCTGATCCATTGCTTCTGAGACTGCCATCTTCTGTAGCTTTGCTTCTTGGTTCTTCAACTTCTGATATATCAATATCAAAATCTGCAAAATTCTCAAACTGCTTTGGTTTTTCAAGACCAAGCTTATCATCAAACCTGATATCGATTGATTCTTCTACAATCAATGTTTCAGTATTGTATACTCTGTAGCCTTTAGAGCGTTCAGAATATCCAAGAAGGAAACATTTTTGTGCTTTGGAATCAAACTTACCAAGATGATCTTTAGTATTCAGAATAAAACATACACATCCAAAAGGATGGAAATATGAAATGTTGGGCTTTCTGTTCTTCCACAATTCATAAGGAGTCTTATTTAGAATAGGTCTGATAGAGATTCTATTCTGAATATAACACGCAGTGTTTATTGCTTCTGCCCAGAAATGCTTAGCCATATTGGTTTCATTGATCATGGTTCTGGCCATTTCTTGTAGAGTCCTATTCTTTCGCTCTACAACTCCATTTTGCTGTGGAGTTCTAGGACAAGAGAAATCCTGGGCAATACCATTTTCTTTGAAGAACTCCTCAAAGAATATGTTCTCAAATTTGCCACCATGATCACTTCTGACCTTTATGATTTTACACTCTTTCTCAGATTGGATCTGAGTGCAGAATTCAAAGAACACTGAATGAGACTCATCCTTGTGTTTCAAGAACTTTACCCATGTCCAGCGGCTATAATCATCAACAATGACTAATCCATATTTCTTCCCTCTGACAGATGCTATTTTGACTGGGCCAAACAGATCAATGTGCAAGAGTTCTAATGGCCTTGAGGTAGAAACAACATTCTTAGACTTGAATGCAGGTCTGGAGAACTTGCCCTTCTGACATGCTTCACAAAGAGCATCTGATTTGTATTTCAGATTTGGGAGTCCTCTGACTAGATTTAGTTTGTTAATCTGAGAAATCTTTCTCAAACTAGCATGACCTAATCTTCTGTGCCAGACCCATTGCTCTTCAGAAACAGACATAAGACAAGTCACCTTCTGCTTCTCAAGATCAGAAAGATCAATCTTATAAATGTTGTTCTTCCTCTTGCCTGTAAATAGGATTGAGCCATCCTTCTGACTTACAGCCTTGCAAGACTTTTGATTGAAGATTATGTCATAACCATTGTCACTTAATTGACTTATGGACAACAAGTTATGCGTTAATCCTTCTACAAGAAGTACATTAGTTATGGAAGGAGAGTTACCAAGACTTATGGCTCCAGAGCCAATGATCTTGCCCTTCTGATCTCCTCCAAACTTGACTTCTCCACCTGGTTTAAGCACCAGGTCTTGGAATGTAGACCTTCTTCCCGTCATGTGTCGCGAGCATCCAGAGTCTAGGTACCATGACATTTTGCTTTCTGTCCTCTTTGCCGCCAAGGATATCTGCAATAGGAATAATCTTTTCCTTAGGTACCCACATTTTCTTGGGTCCTTTCTTGTTAGTTCTCCTCAAGTTCTGATTGAACTTGGGTTTAGCAAAATATTTAACAGGAGGAACAGTATGATACTTCTTATTCCGAGTTCCATGATATTTCTTAGGTTGTGTCACATGCTTCTTGGTGTGTGTTATGTGAAAACTTTGTGCATGTGATGTGTGCTTAATATCATGGGAGTGGCCAAATTTAAATTGGTTATACAGAGGCTTGTATGATATTTTCATATCATCCACATATTCAAGCTTGTATGGGATTTCTCCCTCATAACCAATGCCAACTCTCTTGTTTCCAGACACAGCATATATCATAGAAGCTAGCTGACTTCTGCCAATACTTCTAGATAAGAACTTCCTGAAACTTAAATCATATTCTTTCAGAATATGATTCAGACTAGGAGTGGATTTTTCTGAATTAGAAGGAGATCCAACATTATTGGATAATTTTAAAACTTTTTCTTTTAATTCAGAATTTTCCAACTCAAGCTTCTTAGTTTCAAATTCAAATTGCTTTTTCAGCTTTTTGTATTTGATACTAAGATGAGCTTTTAATTCAAGAAGCTCTGTTAGACTGGAAACTAACTCTTCTCTAGATAGTTCAGAAAATACCTCTTCAGAATCTGATTCTGATGTGGATTCTGATCCATCATCTTCTGTCGCCATCAGCGCAAAGTTTGCCTGCTCTCCTTCAGAGTCTGATCCTGATTCTGATTCAGAATCATCCCATGTTGCCATAAGACCTTTCTTCTTATGAAACTTCTTCTTGGGATTCTCCTTCTGAAGTTTCGGACACTCATTCTTGTAATGTCCAGGCTCATTGCACTCATAGCAGACAACCTTCTTCTTGTCAGATCTTCTGTCACCAGAAGATTCTCCACGTTCAAATCTCTTTGAACTTCTGAAGCCTCTGAACTTCCTTTGCTTGCTCTTCCAGAGTTGGTTCACCCTTCTGGAGATCATGGACAGTTCATCTTCTTCTTCAGATTCTGATTCTTCAGGATCTTCTTCTCTAGCCTGAAAAGCGTTAGTGCATTTTTTAATATTAGATTTTAATGCAATAGACTTACCTTTCTTCTGAGGCTCGTTTGCGTCCAGCTCAATTTCATGGCTTCTCAAGGCACTGATAAGCTCTTCCAAAGAAACTTCATTCAGATTCTTGGCAATCTTGAATGCAGTCACCATTGGACCCCATCTTCTGGGTAAGCTTCTGATGATCTTCTTTACATGATCAGCCTTGGTGTAGCCTTTGTCCAGAACTCTTAATCCAGCAGTCAGAGTTTGAAATCTTGAAAACATCTTCTCAATGTCTTCGTCATCCTCCATCTTGAAGGCTTCATACTTCTGGATTAGAGCAAGAGCTTTAGTCTCCTTGACTTGAGCATTTCCTTCATGAGTCATTTTCAAGGACTCATATATGTCATGGGCCGTTTCCCTGTTAGATATCTTCTCATACTCAGCATGAGAGATAGCATTCAGCAAAACAGTCCTGCATTTGTGATGATTCTTGAAATCTTCCTTTTGATCATCATTCATTTCGCCTCTCGTGAGCCTTACACCAGTAGCTTTAACAGGATGTTTGTAACCATCCAGCAGAAGATCCCATAGATCAGCATCTAGACCAAGAAAGTAACTTTCCAATTTATCTTTCCAATATTCAAAGTTTTCACCATCGAATATTGGTGGTCTAGTATAACCATTGTTACCATTGTATTGCTCAGCAGAGCCAGATGTAGATGGAGTTGGATTTGATTGGGATTCACCAGCCATCTTTTACTGAAGCGTTTTTCTCTTCCTGAATCTTTTCTAAACACGGTTAAGTGCGTGCACCTTAGAACCGACGCTCTGATGCCAATTGAAGGGTAGAAAAACACTTAGAAAGGGGGGGGTTTGAATAAGTGTAGTCTTAAAAACTTGAACGATAAAAATAAATTGCACAGTTATTTTTATCCTGGTTCGTTGTTAACTAAACTACTCCAGTCCACCCCCACGGAGTGATTTACCTCACCTGAGGATTTAATCCACTAATCGCAACAGATTACAATGGTTTTCCACTTAGTCCGCGACTAAGTCTTCTAGAGTATCCTGATCACAACCTGATCACTCCAGGAACAAATGCTTAGACACAAGCTAAGACTTTCTTAGAGTATCCTGACCACCACGTGATCACTCTAAATACAACTGCTTAGACACAAGCTAAGACTTCCTAGAGTATCCTGATCAACACTTGATCACTCTAGTTACTTACAAATTAATGTAATCAATTCTAAGAGTATTACAAATGCTTCTGAAAAGCTATAATCACAACAGTGATATTTCTCTTAACGTTTAAGCTTAATCTCACTAATATATTACAACAGCAATGTAGTGAGCTTTGATGAAGATGAAGTTTCTGAGCTTTTGATTTGAGCAGCGTTTCAACAAGTTAATATTCACAGAATTTGGTTCAGAGTCGTTTTTTTTTTGCTTCTCATCAGAACTTCATATTTATAGGCGTTTGAGAAGATGACCGTTGAGCGCATTTAATGCTTTGCGTATTCCGTACACCTTTGCATTTAATGTTTCACGCTTTTGTCAACTACCTCGAGCCTTGTTCACGCTGTGTCTACTGACGTTGCCTTTAATAGCTTCCAACGTTCCTTTTGTCAGTCAGCGTAGCCTGCCACCTGTACTTTCTTCTGATCTGATGTTTGTGAATATAATATTTGAATATCATCAGAGTCAAACAGCTTGGTGCAAAGCATCTTCTTTTCTTCTGACCTTGAAGTGCTTCTGAGCGTGATACCATGAGAACTTCAGTGCTTCTGCTTCTGATCTCAAGTTCTTCTGATGCTTCCATAGACCCATGTTCTGATTCTGCCTTGACCATCTTCTGATGTCTTGCCAGACCATGTTCTGATGTTGCATGCTGAACCTTCTGAGACAAAGCTTCTGAGCGCTGATTTGTGCATACTCTTTATATATTTCCTGAAAGGGAAATTGCAATGTATTAGAGTACCACATTATCTCACACAAAATTCATATCCTTGTTATCATCAAAACTAAGAATATTGATCAGAACAAATCTTGTTCTAACAAAGAGTGAAACATTAAATGCAATGCTGTACGGATCACGCAACGCATTAAATGCTCCCAACGGTCATCTTCTCAAACGCCTATAAATAGAAGTTCTGATGAGAAGCTGAATACAACACTTTGCAGAAACATACAGAAACGCTGTTCAAATCAAAAGCTCTTAAAACTTCATCATCAACCTCACTTCATTACTGTTGTAATATCTTAGTGAGATTAAGCTTAAACTTTAAGAGAAATATCACAGTTGTGATTATAGCTTTATAAGAAGCATTGTATAACTCTTGTAAGAATTTATTTACATTCATTTGTAAAGAACTAGAGGAGATCAAGTTATGATCGGATTCTCTAGAAAGTCTTAGAGGTTATCTAAGCATTGTGTTCCTAGAGTGATCAGGTTGTGATCAGAATACTCTAGAAGACTTAGAGGTTATCTAAGTGGAAAACCATTGTAATCTTGTGTGATTAGTGGATTAAATCCTCAGTTGAGGTAAATCACCTTGTCAAGGGTGGACTGGAGTAGTTTAGTTAACAACGAACCAGGATAAAAATAATTGTGCAAGTTGTTTTTATCTTAAGAGTTTTAAAACTACACTTATTGAAACCCCCCATTTCTAAGTGTTTTTCTATCCTTCAATTGGCATCAGAGCGCCGGTTCTAGGTGCAAGCACTTAACCGTGTTAGAAAAGATTCAGGAAGAGAAAAACACAAAGTTTAGATGGCTAGTGAAGATCCAACACCTACATCTACATCTGGCTGTGCTGAGCAACATAATGGAAATGGTAAAAATGGTTATACTAGACCACCAGTATTCGATGGTGAAAACTTTGAATATTGGAAAGACAAACTTGAAAGTTACTTTCTTGGTCTAGATGGTGACTTATGGGATCTTCTGGTGGATGGTTACAAACATCCAGTGAAAGCTAGTGGTGTAAAGCTCTCAAGACAAGAAATGAATGATGATCAGAAGAAGCAATTCAAAAATCATCACAAGTGTAGGACTGTTTTGCTGAATGCTATCTCTCATGCTGAATATGAGAAGATATCTAATAGGGAAACTGCCTATGACATATATGAATCATTGAAAATGACTCATGAGGGAAATGCCCAGGTCAAGGAGAATAAAGTTCTTGCCTTTATCCAGAAATATGAAGCCTTCAAGATGGAGGATGATGAAAACATTGAGAAAATGTTCTCAAGATTTCAAACGCTAACTGCTGGATTAAGAGTTCTTGACAAGGGATACACAAGGGCTGATCATGTCAAGAAGATCATTAGAAGCTTGCCAAGAAGATGGGGTCCTATGGTGACTGCTTTCAAAATTGCCAAGAATCTGAATGAAGTCTCTCTTGAAGAATTGATTAGTTCTCTGAGGAGTCATGAAATTGAGCTGGATGCTAATGAACCTCAGAAGAAAGGTAAGTCTATTGCATTAAAATCTAACTATAAAAAATGTACAAACGCTTTTCAGGCTGAAGAAGAAGATTATAAAGAATCAGAATCAGAAGAAGAAGATGAACTGTCCATGATCTCCAAAAGGGTAAACCAACTCTCGAAGAGCAAGCATAGGAAGTTCAAGAACATCAAAAGTTCTAAGAAGCTTGAACACGGAGAATCTTCTAGAAGCAGAAGATCTGACAAGAAGAAGGTCACATGCTATGAATGCAATGAGCCTAGTCACTACAAGAATGAGTGTCCAAAACATCAGAAGGAGATTCCCAAGAAGAAGTTTCATAAGAAGAAAGGTCTTATGGCAACATGGGATGATTCCGATTCAGAATCAGAATCAGACTCTGAAGGCGAGCAGGCAAACATTGCACTGATGGCCACAATTGATGATGGATCAGAATCTACATCAGAATCAGAATCTGAAGAGGTATTTTCTGAACTATCTAGATAAGAGTTAGTTTCCAGTCTAACAGAACTTCTGGAACTCAATGCTCATCTTAGTATCAAATACAAAAAGCTGAAAAATCTATTTGAATCTGAAACTAAGAAGCTAGAAGTGGAAAATTCTGAACTGAAGGAAAAAGTTTTACAATTATCCAAAAATGTTGGATCTCCTTCTGACTCAGAAAAGTCCATTCCTAGTCTTAATCATATTCTGAAAGAATATGACTCGAGTTTTAGAAAGTTCTTATCTAGAAGTATTGGCAGAAGTCATCTTGCTTCTATAATATATGGTGTTTCTGGAAACAAAAGGATTGGCGTTGGCTATGAGGGTGATACCCCACACAAATTTGAACCTGTAGATGATATGAAAATCACATACAAGCCATTGTATAATCAGTTCAAGTTTGGCCACTCACATGATATTAGGCTCACTTCACATGCCAAAAGCTTTCATGTTGCACACACTAAGAAGCATGTGACACAACCTAGAAAATATTATGCTGCTAAACCTAAGGAATATCATGCTGTACCTCCTGTTGTTTATTATGCTAAACCCAAGTTCAATCTGAACTTGAGGAAAACTAACAAAAAAGGACCCAAGAAGCCGTGGGTACCTAAGGAGAAGATAATTTCTGTTGCAAATATCCTTGGCAGCAAAGAAGACAAAGAAAAGCATGTCATGGTACCTGGACTCTGGGTGCTCGCGAAACATGACGGGAAGAATGTCTATGTTCCAAGACCTGGTGCTTAAATCTGCTGGAGAAGTTAAGTTTGGAGGAGATTAGAAGGGCAAGATAATTGGCTCAGGAACCATATGTTTTGGTAACTCTTCTTCTATAACTAATGTTCTTCTAGTAGATGCATTAACTCATAACTTGTTGTCCATAAGTCAATTAAGTGACAATGGTTATGACATAATCTTTAATCAAAAGTCCTGCAAGGCTGTAAGTCAGAAGGATGGCTCAATCCTATTTACAGGCAAGAGAAAGAATAACATTTATAAGACTGATCTTCAAGATCTTAAGAATCAGAAGGTAACTTGTCTTATGTCTGTTTCCGAAGAGCAATGGGTCTGGCACAGAAGATTAGGACATGCTAGTTTGAGAAAGATTTCTTAGATTAACAAACTAAATCTGGTCAGAGGACTTTCTAATCTGAAATACAAATCATATTCTCTTTGCCAAGCATGTCAGAAGGGCAAGTTCTCCAAACCTGCATTCAAGTCTAAGAATGTTGTTTCTTCCTCTAGGCCGCTAGAACTTCTGCACATTGATCTGTTTGGCCCAGTCAAAACAGCATCTGTCAGAGGGAAGAAATATGGATTAGTCATCGTAGATGATTATAGCCGCTGGACATGGGTAAAGTTCTTAAAACACAAGGATGAGTCTCATTCAGTGTTCTTTGAATTCTACACTCAGATTCAATCTGAGAAGGAGTGTAAAATCATAAAGGTCAGAAGTGATCATGGTGGTGAATTTAAGAACAGATTCTTTGAGGAGTTCTTCAAAGAAAATGGTATTGCCCATGATTTCTCTTGTCCTAGAACTCCACAGCAAAATGGAGTTGTATAACGAAAGAATAGGACTCTACAAGAAATGGCCAGAACCATGATCAATGAAACCAATATGGCTAAGCATTTCTGGGCAGAAGCAATAAACACTGCATGCTATATTCAGAATAGAATCTCCATAAGACCTATTCTTAATAAGACTCCTTATGAATTGTGGAAGAACAGAAAGCCCAAAATTTCATATTTTCATCCTTTTGGATGTGTTTGTTTTATTCTGAATACTAAAGATCATCTTGGTAAGTTTGATTCTACGGCACAGAAGTGTTTCCTTCTTTGATATTCTGAATGCTCTAAAGGCTACAGAGTATACAATACTGAAACATTGGTTGTAGAAGAATAAATCAATATCACATTTGATGATAAGCTTGGTCTTGAAAAGCCAAAGTAGTTTGAGAATTTTGCAGATTTAGATATTGATATATCAGAAGTTGAAGAACCAAGAAGCAAAGTTTCAGAAGCTGAAGATCTCAGAAGAAAAGGATTAGAAGATCAGGTTGCTGCATCTTTAGAGAATCTCAGAATTTCTGAAGAGCCAACAGTCAGAAGATCTTCTAGACTCACTTCTGCTCACTCAGAAGATGTCATTCTTGGAAAGAAGGATGATCCTATCAGAACAAGATCTTTTCTAAAGAATGGAAATCAGAATCAATGATCAGAATCAGAAGATGAGAAGTTTCACCTTTCATCAGAAGCTGAATCAATGTAAAACAGGTGTCATCAAGTGTTTTCTGATGCTGAACACGTGTTCACTCTATTTGGACAAGCATGCGTACAGTTGAGGAGACGCCGCCCTAGGTAACTGTACAAATTACTTCAAATGTTACATTATCTCTCCTAACGTCATTTCTCATTAAATGCATTTCTTTCAAACACACATTGCATTTCATTTCAAATCCGTCCCTATAAAAACTCATCCTCATTACAATTTATCTTTTACTTTCTCTTTCTTCATACATTGTCTCTTCGCTTTCATCTCTCTCTTTTTCCCTCCTTGTTGCATAAACCCTAAGTCTAACGGAATCTCAGAGTTTCTTCATGCTTTCATCTTCAAGTCTGGAACTTGATATGTCTTCTACACATTGTGTTCATCGCAAGTTTGGTTATTGTCCATTGAAGACCTGTTCTATTCCAGATGGAGAACTGGAAGTTTTAACTGAAACAATGGTGGACTTTGAGAGTCTTCTGGAACATGGTTTAAATGTCAAGGAGACGATGTTGGTTCAAGGATGGTCAAACTATTTTGAGAGACTGATTGGACCAGTTTATCCTCACTTGGTAATGGATTTCTGGAAGCATGCAACCGTTACTCCTACTGCTATCATCTCTTTTGTGCTAGGGCATGAAATTGTTATAACGAAGAAGTTGATAAGGAAACTATATAATCTCAATGATTCAGAAGGAATCACATGCGCTGAACCTGGTAGAGTTCCTTGGGAGAAAGTTGATGAAGAACTGTCTGCCTTTAAAGCTTCACCAAATCAAACTACATTGCTGAAGCCGTTCTACAGAGTTTGGGCTGAAATTATTTTGGGAACTTTCTATCATAGAAAGAGAGCTATCACTGCCAAGTATGTGAGTCAGGATCACAAGTATGCTCTCTTCTGCATTGGTAAAGGTATTAAAGTCTCTCTCTCAACTATTATATTTCAACATCTGAAAACGAATATTGAAGAATCTAGAGATGAGGAACGCAAGAAGTTTCCCGAGTTCAAGAAGAACACTATTCCTCTTGCTAGAATGATCTCAGATATTCTAGTAGAGAGTGATTTGATGAATGCTCTAAGAGCTTTTGGCACACCAAAGTTCTTTACTGTCCTTCAAGGACATGTTCTGAATGCGATTGATCTTGAAAGGATGCTTCTGATTCCTGAGGTAACCTCTGCTCCAAGAATAGCTCCAGATATTCTGACCAGAAGCTCTCCTGTTGAGAACTTCTCACAGCTGTTCAAGGAAGAGCTACACAAGTCTGTTAAGTGCTACTTGAAGACATGTGTTCTTGCTCAATCTTTTGTTGATCCTGCATGGATTCGTGGAAGAGTTCTTCCTTCTCTAGCTGAGTTGAAGAAGAAGGAACAGAAGAAGAAAGAAAAGAGGTTAAAAAGGAAAGCCTCAGAAGCAGAATCAAAGGCAGCCAAGAAGCCAAAGCTGTCCTATGATCCTGAAAAGGTTAATACCAAAGAGTATCGAGAGAAGCGCATCAGGGATTCTCTCCGTGCCTTGAGAATTGCTAGTTCTTCTCAGAGTAAGTCTCTTTCTTCTGAACCTCATAACACCTTCACCATACCAAATACTCCCCAACCACCTCCTTCTACACAAGTTCTGAACCCTAATCCACTAAATATCATTCCCCCAACACCTTATGATATTCCATCTTCCTCCACCTTTACCACAAAATCTACACATTCTCTATCACATCCCCTACCTTCCAGAAAATCCAAACCATAATGCCTTCTTTACCCTGACTACAAATTCACCTTCAATCCTCCTGAACCTCCCTCTCATATCTACTTTGAGCTGTTCAAACTTGAATTCACCAGACGGATGGAAATCTTGTCAGATGCCTTCTATAACAACCTAGATGAAGTTTCTACTCGAAATCTTTGGAGAAGCTTTCGACAGGATTTTCAGGTTGCAGCTATGGAAGTCCAGAGAAGATTCGTGGCTGATGCACCTGGTTCTTCTGGATACTTCATGGAAGTTGATGATGGCAGATATTATCGCCCCATCAAAAGCTGGAGATCTCTTGATGAGAAGATGTATGTAGACGAGCTGGATGGTAACCCTTGCAGAGAGATTGTGGTTTTCAAGCCTCATTATTTTGTGCTGACTGGAGATTTCAAGTGGCTGTTTGACTTTCTAAGGGAGAACCCTTCTGAGAAGGACCCAAATACGGCCATTCCAGAAGTCGTCTATCCTCCAGAAGTTGATGGTCCCACTCCTCCAAGGAACTAGCAGCCATTCTTCAAGCCCTTGAGAATGGAGATTCTGATCTTCCTGCTCCTGAGTATGATGAAGATGCTTCTAGGGAAGAAGCTGATGCTGAGATATATCCTGCTGAGGATATTCCTGCTGAGGAAAATCATGATGATGATCTCACAATAGATGCTGCTGTGGAGAATGCTGTCCCACTGAACAGAAGTTGTGAAGCTTCTTCTGGAGAAACCTCTCTTCTGGTGAAAACCTTAGAGGTTATTGAAAAGAATCAAGATGACCTAGCTTCTCGCCTGGACAAGCAAGAAGATACCAACAATGAGTTTCTCTCATTTATACATAAGCAGACTAAAAGCAACAATGAGATTCATGGCCTTCTAGCCAAGATAGTTTCTAAACTAGGCTAGTCGTAGTCGTTTGGTCTTAGTTGTCTCCTTTTTCTTGCATCTGTTTTGTGCATCTGTCTTCTCATCCATTGTATCTTCTGATTAATTCTGATGAATGAAATATTTTATCTTCTCTCATATTGTTTGTTTTTCATCTGAATCTTTTATGCTTTTTGATGTTATGACAAAAAGGGGGAGAAAATGTGATAATTGATTTGATTAACTATATCAGTTGCTGGGAGTAAGTCTCCACATTTCTAACAGAATGTGCAAGTTCTATGTCTTTGAGTGTTTTGCAGGATTGAAGACATTCTAAAAAGCTCAACATGAGAAGCAAAGACATGGGGAAAAGCAATTCTGTATAGAAACAAGCTCATGGAAATTGAAGCAAGCTGAGTGCTATGAAGCTTCAAGATCAGAAGCAAGAAGGAAGAATGTTCTGATATTCTTGTGATAGAATATGCTCTAACACATTCTTATTTCTTATATGTTCTGATACATATTTTATGTGCTCTGATACATATTTTATGTTCTGATGCATGTTGTTATTATGCTCTGATACATACTATATGCTCTGAAACATATTTTATGTTCTGATTCATTCATGCCTTGACTCTTGTTGTCTAGTTTGTTTCTGAAACATTTCAGGATGTAGAGATGCTCTGATGACGCTCTGGTACATTCAAGAATGTTCTGATACAATCAAGCATGCAATGATTCAAGAAGAAATTCAAAGCTCTGAAGCTGTCCTATGGAAGCAAGAAGCAGTAGCTCTGAATGTTCTGAAGTTCTAAGCTTATGTGAACGTCTCAACTGAAATGGAAAATACTCAGGGAAGTCTTTTATTTATAAATTTCTTCCAGTATTTATTTCAGGGGGAGATTATTCATCTCAGGGGGAGATTGTTAATCTCAGG
>NW_026705706.1:300000-477424 GCF_029867415.1 Vicia villosa | reverse complement strand
AAAAACATCAAGAAAATCATTCAGAAGATGGTCATCACTTACAAAGATTGGCATGAAATGCTCCCGTATGCTCTTCATGGTTACCGTACATCAGTACGTACTTCGACTGGAGCAACTCCTTTCTCCCTTGTATATGGCATGGAGGCAGTCCTACCTATAGAGGTTGAGATTCCATCAATGAGAGTTTTGATGGAGGCAAAATTAACAGAAGCCGAGTGGTGTCAAAGCAGATTCGATGAATTGAACTTAATCGAAGAAAAGCGCATGACAGCTTTATGCCACGGACAGCTATATCAACAAAGAATGAAGAAAGCTTTCGACAAAAAGGTTCGACCTCGCACAATCAAAGAAGGCGACCTTGTACTCAAAAAGATTCAATCTTTTCTCACAGATTCGAGAGGGAAATGGACTCCCAATTATGACGGCCCCTACGTGGTCAAGAGAGCTTTCTCAGGAGGAGCCTTAATACTCACGACTATGGATGGAGAAGAATTCACCCGTCCTGTGAACGTCGACGCAGTCAAGAAATACTTCGCCTAAATAAACAAAAAGAACAGCTCGCTAAGTTGAAAACTCGCAAAGAGCGGCTTAGGCAAAAAAGAGCGTCTCGGTGAATCGAAAACCCGAAAGGGCGATTCAGGCAAAAGTTAGAGACATAAAAAAATAAATAATCAATCCCGGTAAACTTAAAACCCGAAAGGGGTAGTTTACGCAAAAGTTAGGGATATATGGCAAGTAACTGTGTTCAGGACAAACTTGATCATTCAAAATCCATAGCGGAGTATTCATCAGCAGTAGGTCATCTTCTACGAAGCACGAATACAGCACAACTCGGAGTGGAAGGGAAAGATAACGGTCGTCACGTTTCATCGTAGCCCTTTTCCCGAAAATTACCAATTTCCAACTTTGTAAATACTCCATGGAATCAAGCATTTGGCTGATTACCATTCCATATATAATAATTTGAGCCTTGTGCTTTTCCTTTGCAATCTAGTCTTTTTCAGTTTCTTAGAATGCATTTTGAATTTAAACAGTCATTTTCTTGAAACAAATGTTTTCATAAAATAAAAATGGATTTACTTGCAAAAATAAAGGTGAAATTTCTTTCTAAGGTTTACAAACAATAGGAAGAATGCAAATAGTTGCTCCGAGAACGGTTGAGACTCCGGGAACCGATATTTCCCCATGAGGTCGCTTTGCGAACATCTCCCGATGACGGATCTTCACATCAATTCATATTGCTCATTTCAAACAGCGGACAACTGATAACCAGATATTCCCGAGAGAGTTCGAACTCCAAGAAGAGGACATCTTCTGATCCACAAGAATTTCAGTCGTATCATAGGATTTCACATCCGCGACAATTCTATTCACATTCACTTTACATTTTATAATTGTCATAATATTCATGCATACATTACATCACAACTGCATAGTCAAATTAAGGCTTTTAATCATGAGAATGCCCGAGTCATGAGGGCATGAACTCAAGTTTCCCCTGCAAGTTCCGGAGAAACTTTTTCCTTCAAGACAATGATCCATGTAGAGAGATTTCCCCTAACAAGTCAATAAATGGTAGTCTCCCTCAAAGAGATAGTTTGTTCACTTTTGGAATTCCTCAGCCGAAAATCTCCTGCAGAGCGACATTCGACAGTCTTCTTCGGATAAGATAGTCTGCTTCACATTCCAGAACTCCCTACAGGTTTGGTATTTCCCCAGCAGGGTCAAGAGGTGCCACTTCTTGTCAAAGGAAAATTCAGAATCTCCCAGCAGATCGACAAAAGATTCCCCAGCGGAGTCAGTGAATGATAGTCTTCGTCCAGAAGATAGTTCAGATTCTCCAACAGAGTCAGCAAATGGCAGTCTCTTTCAGCAGAAGACAGTTTGCTCACTTTCTCACAGCAGGGTCAACAAATGGCAGTCTCTTTCAGTAGAAGACAGTTTGTTTCCCCAGGAGTCAGCAAATGGCAGTCTCTTTCAGCAGAAGACAGTTTGCTCACTTTCTTTCATGACAGGGTCAACAAATGGCAGTCTCTCCCAGTAGAAGACAGTTTGTTTCCCCAGGAGTCAGCAAATGGCAGTCTCTTTCAGCAGAAGACAGTTTGCTCACTTTCTCACAGCAGGGTCTACAAATGGCAGTCTCTCCCAGTAGAAGACAGTTTGTTTCCCCAGGAGTCAGCAAATGGCAGTCTCTTTCAGCAGAAGACAGTTTGCTCACTTTATCATAACAAAGGTCGACAAATGGCAGTCTCTCCCAGTAGAAGGCAGTTTGCTCCCCTAGCAATTGGCAAATGGCAGTCTTTTCCCAAGAAAAGACAGTTTGTCTGCTAAATACTCAAGAGATCGACAAATGGCAGTTTCTTCAAACAGTTTGTCTGTTTCTGGGATGCTTAACTCCCCACAGAGTCGATGAATGGCAGTTTCCCTCTTAGGAAAACAGTTCGTTGATTCCCCAGGCATCAGTTGACGAATGGCAGTTTTCACCCCAAAAACAGTTCGTCCGCCTTCAAAACAAAGTCATTAGCCCCTCAAAAGATCATGAGGCCATATGACATTCTTTCAAAGACGTCAAGTCAAAAGGGAAGATGGTAAAGTTTCTTTACAGCCGTCAAATGGCATCTCATCTCCAAGTGCTGATGAGAAGTTTGATGAGGAAACAAACCCTTGAAGTTTCTTTACTACCATCAAATGGCGTCTCGTCTCCAAGTGCTGATGAGAAGTTTGATGAGGAAACAAACCTTTGGAGATTTTCTCTTTATCTGAGATATCGTCCAAACACAACTAAGACCAGTTTCGAGATTTGGACATCCGAAACAAAGGGGGAAGTTGTTTACCTTTTCTAAGTATCAACACTTAGTTAAAGAAGATGGATTGCGCATCCTACATTGCCATCCATTCGCCAGAATCCACATCAAGTATTTCTGCAGGAGTTCGTCTCCTCATCCCCCGCCAAGTGCGACAACGGGATCAAATCATGCAAAGATTTTATCAATTACAAACATCTCAGGAGCGCCCAAAATTCGGGCATTTCTTTGATATTTAAGTCTCTTTTACGCAGGAGAGATCGAGATCTCAATCTCTCTCCCTCCAGATAAAAGAAACTTAAATAGGGGCATCTGTCATACCCTAATTTTTGACCCCCCTGAGATGACATATCTTCAGGATTTTTCATCAGGTCAAGACAAGTACCCAGAGCAGTCATTTCTCCATCTGGTACCTAATCGAGGATGCTCAAAGACAAGAAAGCTCAGGCAAAGGATCAATCAATAACAAAGACTAATCTCTAATACAATCATGGGGCTCAAAGACTTCATTTTTCTCATCTATGATTGATTAGACATCCAGTCATCTGAGTACAGGTTTACTCAGGTCACCAGACTAGGGTTTTGAGCCTATCAAGGACTAAAATCAGGGATCACATTTGGGAAACCCTAAAAAGCCCCAGAGGGTCATTCAAAGACATCAATCTTCTTCAAATAACTCATATTACAAGATCTACTGGACATCACACTTCAATTCAAAGTCTACAGTCATTATTTTCACCTGGTCGACAAATTAGGGTTTTGACCTAATTCACCAAGATGGTTGACTTTTGATCAGGGAATGAATCCAAAACTCAAGACATGATTCAAGGATCTCTACTACCTCAATATAATCCATTTACATCATTCATTTGAGGAAAAGATCTTGTTTCTACACAAAAACCCAAAAATTCACTTTGTCAGGAAAAAGTCAACTGTGAAGGATCATCATTGACTTTTAAGGTTTTTGGTCAAGAAATGACTTTCAAAGATCAATATCATCAATATATGGATGTCAAAGTCATTTGGCCAAAGAAATTCAAAGAAATTCATCAAGGAGCGAAAAGTCGGGAATTAAGGTTTTTGAAGGCATGGTGAGAACTCAAAATTTCACCTACACAACTCAAAAAACTTCCAACATGAAAGTTGTAGATCTTGCAAAATAAAACAACATCTTACAAAGGAACTTTTTTCAAAAGATCAACCATTTATGAAGTTTTGGAAATTTTGAAGTTTAGGTCATAAACACTTAGAAATTTTTCTAAGTGTTTTAACCTAGTTTTCTTCCAACTTTGGCCTCATTTTTCACAAATTTCCCAAAGGATTCTGAAGAAGACATAAACTAATGATTTAAAGTAGATGTTTAGGGCTTTCCAAATTGTGTTCAACCTTCTCCAAATTCAATTTGAGCTAAGAGTTATGCTTATCCAAAGTTGGCCTCATAAACTAAAATTATAGGTCATGTACAATTTGGAACTTTGCAATTTTGTGCATCTTGCTTCACTAAGTGGTGCTACACGACCTCTAATGCATCTGAAAACATACCATGCATCAATTTCCATCATTGCATAAAGATTGAAGAGAATATTCCAAAACCAAGCCATGTGATTAAGTAATGATTACATTCTTGAATTTATGGCAAATGATGAATCATCAAGGAATCTTCTCACTAGCCAATTGGAACCCTCCTCTGAATCAGAAATGTCCCCCAAGATCCTGCAAGATCAATGGTTGGGGAAGCTAGCCCGAAAATGCATCATTGCACTTGGATATTTTCCAAACTTTCTTCATGGCTAAGGAAGCAAATCAACTTCACTAAGGAAGCTCACTCCTCTACTTCAGTACTGAACCATTTGCCTATAAATATAGAGGCATTCCTCATTCAAAATCACACCAAAGCAACCATAATACTTGCTTTCTCATTCTCTCCTTTTGCTTATTGTTTTTCAAAGTTCTTTGGCAAGAAGAATCGATTTCTTCAAACCAAGGCTCATCTTTGAAAAGTAAGCCTTCTATCATCCTCAGGGGGTTCATTTGAGGTGATCCAAGCACCTGGATCACTTCTGTAAGTAGAAGAACACCATTATCGAGTTCATTTTGGAGCACTTGCAGTTGGAGGACCATCGAGCAATTCAAAGAGTTTCCAACAAAGCCAAGCATCCAGGCACGTTCCTCTGGTCATAGTGAAGCTAACCAGATGGCTGCAGCTCATCTGTAACTCCAAATTCAACAACCTCCATGTTCACTTGAAGCTGAAATCGAGGGAGGTCCATAGAACAATTCAGAAGGATTCAAGTCACAATAAGCATTCAGTTAGCATCACTGGGTTACAAGGAAGCTATCCAGATCATCCATACAAGCCCAGGTGCTCTCAATCATCCTCACGACCTCCATTTTCAGAGGTAAGTTTTCAAGCTCCAGCTCCTTAATTCAAGTACTCTTTATGAAATAGCTCGATTCTATCTTGTTCAGCATCATCAGAGGATTAAAAACCCTCTATCATCATTCATTTATTCATCTTGTGCATCATTTAATTTTAAAATTAGGGTTTACGTGTTCTTCGTGTTCATGCTAAAATTAGTTAGTTACACTTAAGATAAATAAATTCTGAATCCATGGCCATGTTCCTCGTCCAAAATCAAGCAAAATTGATGTTTACATCACACCATTTGGTTGAGAAACAAGGGAGTTAGAAATTCAAAATTTCTGAGCTCAAGGTTGAAGACGAAGATGGTGGCGCGCGAAATTTGAATCTCATGGGTCTTTTTAAAATATAAACAATTCGTTGCATCTGAATAACAAGCTGCGCGCGCAGCTCAGCTGGTTATTGTTTTGTGGTGTGACCAAAGGGGCGTGGGTTCGAACCATACTAGGGCCAAACCAATTTTTTACCCCTTATTTTCTTTCTTTTTTTATACAAACTTCACTTAATTATTTAATCTATCAAATTAAGTCATTTTTACTTCATTTTTCACACACATGTCACTTAATACATATATTTTGTGTTTAATCAAAAAAATCATAAAAATATTATTTATTTCCTATATTTTAATTAGGTTTAAAATCATATGTTTTAAGTTATTTTCTTAAATACTTAATATACATTTTCACTTTGTATTAATCTAATTAATTGTGTGAGTAATTATATGATAAAAACCCTAATCATTTAGGTCTTAATTAGGTATAGATTTTGTCTGTACTTCAATTAAGTTGACTTTTGTCAAAATTCAAATTATGTTCAAACTTCAAAGTAAACAGACAATCGAGGTCTTCAAACAACAGAACCCCGTATCTTTTCAACTGTTTTCATAACAGTAATCATTTCAAATCATCAATCAACTGTTTTCACAACAGTAATCATTTCAAAAATCACAAATCATTTTCAACTGTCATAACCAGTACTGTAAAGTACTGGGCCTCTAATAGAGTGTAAGTCCCAAAAACCTTCTCTTCTTAGCTTGTTTTCAAAACTGTATTTTCAAAATCTTCTTTCTGTTTTCAAAACATTCTTCTGGTATTTGAAGGGCATTATTCCCGGTGAAACTCTTCAGATACCTATGTGACCTTTGTCCATCTTCACTTCTTCTGTTTTCAAAAACCATTAACTGTTTATCATATATATTCAACTGTTATCAACAAAACAACAAAAATACTGTTGAGGCTCTGTACATACTTCTTCAATGGCCTCCACTCCATCCAGGTTAGGCTTTACAAGCTTTCAATTTACAGTCTTTATTTAAATTACTGTCAAATATAAACTGTGCATATATTAGTTTAGAACTGCGTTTGAGTATAAACCTTAGGACAGTTAAACTATATATATATTATAGGAATATGACCTAGGATTGAGAATGTCTTCCCGGTGAAGGCTCTTTCCTAATTAGAGATCTGTAGTTCAAAACCCCCAAGATGAATTATTCCCGGTGAAACATCTTGGCAAAAAACCTTAGAATCCAAATAATAGGACACATCCACCCAAAGAGGAATTATTCCCGGTGAAACCTCTTACCCATTTGCTTAGAGCCAAAATAAGTTCAAAACCACATAAGCTTTCTCTTGTGCTACAACAAGGACCCTCGATTAGCCTCCTCTTGGGCTTTGTACAAGGACCCACAGGCTTCTTAAAAGCATTTCCAGCTTCCTCTTGAGCTTGTATACAAGGACCCATCAGGTTTCTTACAAACATAGGAACAGGTCTTTAGTCACCTTTTAGCCTACCCTGGTGAGTTTCTTCCAATTTAAACCAGACTTTAAAACAAGCTAAGTTTGTCTCAATTTTGCATTGAGTACACTCTTTGGAATGAGAGACATGGACAGTCTCTGTCACCCTTATCTTCATCAATCCTCCTTAGTAGAGTCTAGGATCTATGTTTTGGTCATCCTCAGCATTGAGTCAGCCTTCATCTTGGGCTTTAAACAAGAAGTCTCCACTAGATAATCTTTCTGCCAATCATTTCAATAAATCCCCTGGAAAGGGTTAGCCTCCAACATCTGTCTAAAATGTCAAACCCCTGGAAAGGGTTAGCCTCCAAAGTCATTTAAAATCAATCCATTCCTTCATTTCAATAAAAATCCCTGGAAAGGGTTAGCCTCCAAAATTAATAAATAAATAATAGACTTCATTCTCTTAGGTAACAATTTCCCCAAAAGAGTCAAAATCCCTGGAAAGGGTTAGCTTCCAAAAAAAAAAACATGATAAAAGTCAGTCTTTTAATAGACAAATTCACCAGCTGAATCAAAATCCCTGGAAAGGGTTAGCTTCCAAAAGAAAAACAGTCTTTTTAATCTCCAGTAGAGTTAAAACCAACAAAAACAGTTAGCCTCAACCTTGGGCTTCATACAAGGCACCCAAACAATAAAACTCCCCTGTCAAGAGTCAGCCTCAACCTTGGGCATTGTACAAGGCAGATAATAGAGTCTCCCCAGTGAGTTCTTCATCACTCAGTAGCCACAACCTTGGGCTTTGTACAAGGCAGATAAACCATATCTTTCATGTGTCAAAGATTCCTAACACTTAGGATCTTTCCCCATATAGTCATACATACTTAATTCATTTTAAGAGTCCGCCACAACCTTGGGCTTTGTACAAGGCAGAAAATAATATTTTCCCTAACTAGAGTCATAGTCTAAAAAACCCCAATTATCCTCAATAGTTAGCCACAACCTTGGGCTTTGTACAAGGCACACAAATATAGTCTCCCTAAGTAGAGTCAGCCTCAATTCTGGGCTTTGTACAGAACACAAAAATACCCTGTAATTAATCCCCAGTGGAGTCATCTCCCAGAGTCAATAATATTAATTAATCAATCAAAAAGCCTCAAGCTTGGGCCTCATACAAGCCAGCTAAATTCAAATCTTTTATACAGTAGATAGACATAGCTTATCTCTATAGAGAGATATTTTTACTACTCTACCACATTCAAACAAACAAACATTTCAATTTCAATTTCAAATTCAATTTCAAATCAAAGTCTCCCATTTAGGACTCTGAAAGACATGCTCTGGCACATCCCCAGACTTGTACACTTTCCCTAATTTGGACGAGCATCTTTCTTTCATTTAAGAGGCATCTGACTGGCATACTTGCACACACACAAGTAAGGTCCCCCTCTTGAATGAAATGAATCCAGTTATTCTGTCACTCCTTTAAATGTTTGTGGTAGAATAGTACAAATACCTCTCTGTAGAGATAATTTCATGTCTCTTTACTGTAAACAGAGATTTAATTCCAAGCTTCAACCTTGAGCTTCAAGCAAGGCACCAAAAACAATTAATTTCCCTAGTTAGTTCCCCGAACTACATTAAGCTCTGACTTCCACTAGGGATATGTAGGCATGAGGTTCACAAGGAATCTCAGCGAGCTAATAAAATACCAAAAATAGTCAGTCTGTCTGTCTGTCTGTCTTTTCAAATCAATTCAATTCCTTCTCCTAACACAAAGGAGAAACTTTCCCAATCATTAGCAGCAAACACAAACACAAATGACACAGAGAAGGTTCCTGTAGAGTACTACAGATATGTAGGGTGTTTAAACACTTCCCTATGTATAACCGACCTCCCGGACTCCAGAATTTCTAGTCTAGGTGTAAATCCCCACACTTAGCAAACTCCTAGGGTTTAGTTGAGATCTTTTTTCCCCTTTCCTACTCGTAGGACAAATAAGAAAGTTCGTGTGATATCGTAGGAAGAACTGAAATAAAATTCATCCCACCACGGGCGCATTCTCCTTCCAAATTTCGCGTGAAGGGTCTAGCGTGCCGTCCTCCCAAGTGAAACGGGGAGGTAAAAGAAAACGACACCACAGACAGTAGTTAATATAAATCCGTGTTAGCTATATATTTAGAATTGTGAGTGAATTTAGAACAAGTTTCATGTTTACACCTTGGCCATTGGTTGAGAACTGAGAGATCTGGAAATTCAAAAATCCATAAGCTTGAGGTTGAAGACAAAGATGGTGGTGGCGCCATTTTCAAATATTCAGGGGCGAGTTTAAAATATATTTTTTGCAACGTGTATTCTAAACGAATACATCGTTTAGCACACTTGGTCACATGCGCTCCTTGCCTCTCTTGCCATAAGGTTTGGGGTTCGATCCCCCCTCAGGCCTTTTTGTTATTTTTTTCATTTTGTTGGCTGAAGATTTCGTTTAGAAAGATTTCGTTTAGAATGATTACCTGAGAAGCATAGATGGCGCGCGTCTCTGCAGCATATGGGTCTGGAATGTGTTCTTGATTCCCTATTTGTGTAGGATTTTGAAGTTTCTGAATGGGTTGAAGAGCATTTGAAGAGGACGCCATGAGTAAATTTGATTTGAGGAATGGGTTAAGTGTAACCAAAGAGGATTTTCTTTTCTGTGATGAAAGTAGGAAAATAGAAGTGAAAGTTATGAGAGGGTAGAAGTTCAAGTATTTAAAGGTTTAACGGAAACCCTTTCAAATCTTTTGGGTAAGAGTCAAAGACACGCGGTAGGCGTTAATTTAATCCAACGCCGGTCGAATAATTATTAGCCTTACTCCTAGTATATAGGAGTAATGAACATGAAGTAATGCCAGAACGTGGGAATGTAAGTTCTGAGAAGACATCTTTGAAAATGACAAGACGTTTTGAAAGTGGAGTCATAAATGATTATGACGTTAGTCAGTTGTCTTGGAACTCCAAGAAGTGAGTAAAACGAAATCTCATCATGACAAGAAACGCCTATTTCTCTTGTTTTCGAAACAGGCATTTATTGGGGGCAATTTGTTGGCTGAAGATTTCGTTTAAAAAGAATATTCTTTGAAGAGTTAGAATTCGAAGGAAGATGGTTACTGATGACCATTTCTGAGATTAAAAATGGCTACTGATGGCCATGTTTCGAGAATGATTGTTTGAAATGGAACGAAGATAGTTAGAATTGGAGCTAATTCGAAGAGGGTTATCTTTGAGACTTAAATGTTTTACGAAATACGTAAGGTACTGAGGCTTAACGTGTTTTTCGTGGCATTCTCGGTTCTGATCACGTTGCCACGCGTCGAAAGAAGATTCAGGCGAGATGATTTGAATTTCGAAGTAGTCTGTGTAACCGCACAAGGACAGATGGCGTCCCAGGGATTTTTGTGACCAACGTGGCATCAGATTAGTGTAGGATCGTTAGGGTCGAAATTAGTATAAATAAGGGTCTTAATGTTAGGATTCCGTATGTTCATTTTGTACAAATCACTCACAAATCACTCACAAATCACTCAAGTATCAAGTGTTTAGAGAACGAGTTCGCTGAGAAATGTACGTATGACACCAACACCATTTTAAATACATTTGTATCTTTATTTATTCAAGTATCTTTTCAGTTCCTTTTATTTTCTTTGTTTAACTTTCATTTCGAAGCACTTTACATTTCTGCATTTTACATTCTTGCACGTTATATTTCTGCACTTTACATTCCTGCAATTTACATGCTTTTGTTTACGTTTCTTTTGTCCAAAGTCATATTAACATATGTAACAAGTGTTTTTTTTAAGTGAATATTCATTCGATCACATCACAAACAAGTTTTCTTGAAGTCAGAACAAACAAACATGAATCAAATCATATCGAGAGGCAATTGTTTGACTATGTCCTAGGATCAATCTAGTCGATCCTGCGAGTAACCAAAGTATATTTTATAGTTTGGAGGACTAGCGGTTGTTTACCGGAAATCACCGTAAACAAATTGGGACGCCCAGTGGGACAGTGTCAAACAGATTGTTATTAATTGATTGTTTTGTTTTATCTAGAAAATATCAAGACCTTGTATGAACCTTAGGAACGGTAAATTAACCAACAGTGCACAACCGATTCCTAAACGAAGGTACAACAAGAAAATGGTCAATGCGGCCAGCGGAGGGGGAGATCAAGATCCCCCACAGGGGTCAGGAATAGTAGCGGAAAATTCCACGCACGTTTCGACTTGTACTCAAGAGGCGCAGGATATACCGGTTTCGACAGGGTCTGGACCCATAAGTAGTTCCCAGGCTATACCCGAGAATACTTCAGGGACAACAGGGACTGTTCCAGTCCCGAGTTCGACTATCGTTCCTCCACTCACAGGCGTAAACGAGATACCACTTTTCTCGACAAACGCCGCAAGTCAATTATTTACCCCAGGACCATCAACCGCTTTCGAAGGATGGAGACCCAACAACCCATATGGAATGCCATATTCATACATGGCAGGTTTTGACCTAGTTCATGGATCTCAAAATTTCACCTACACAACTCAAAAAACTTCCAACATGAAGTCAACCTTCTCCAAATTCATTTCGAGTTGTGCTTGTTCAAAGTTGGCCTCATGAAGTAAAATTATAGGTCATGTACCATTTTGATACTTTGCAAATTTGTGCAAATAACTTCACTAATGGATGTTACACGACCCATAACACATAAGAAAAGATGCCATGTATTCATTTTCACCATGGCATGAGAATTGGAGAATATTCCCAAAACAAGAACATGTGATTATGTAATGATTACATTTGGGAATTTTGGCAAATGGATGAATCACCAAAGGAATGTTCTCACCAACCAATTGGATCACAGTCTGCATCAGAAATGTTCCCTAAGATCACAAGAGATCAAGGGATAGGGAACTAACTCGAAAATGCAATGATCACATCTTGATATTCTTTGAAATTTCTTCATGCTTAAGAAACCAAACTTACTTCACTAAGCAAGCTCACTCTCTCAAACTACTCTGAGCTCTTTGCCTATAAATATAAGTGCTATCCTCCATAAAATACACACCAAAGCAACTCTATTCCTTGCTTTCTCTTTCTCTCCCTCATGCTTATGGTTTTCAAAAGTTCTTTGGCAAGAAGAATCGAATTCTTCAAACCAAAGCTTTTCTTTTGAAAGTAAGCACTCTAACATCTCAAGGAGGTTCATTAGAAGTGATCCAAGCACCTGGATCACTTCTCTAAATGCAAGAACACCATCTTCACTTTCACCTTGGAGCAGAGTCAGTTGGAGGTCTGTAGATCAATTCATAAGGTGTCAAGCAAGTCTAAGCATTCAGACACATTCCTTAGGGTGTAGTGAAGCTATCCATATGGTCGCAGCTCATCTGTAAGTGCATAATCACCATCTTCCATTTCTACTTGAAGCTCAAGCAAGAGGGGTCGGGTAGATCATTTTAGAGGTTTTCAAAGCAATCCAAGTGCCCAAATTGCATCAACAAGGTCCCAGGAATATTTTGCAATCATTCACTCAAGGCCATAAGCTCTCCATCATTCACACGACCTTCAATTTCAGAGGTATGTTTTTGAACTCCACCTCTTTAATTTAAGCACTCTTTGTGATAAAAGTTGATACCATTTCATTCAGCATCATCAGAGGATTAAAAACCCTATATCAACATCTATTTATATTTCAGTATAGTCATTTAATTTGATTTTTTAGTTTTAGGGTTCTTCACGTTTTTCAGTTAATTCATTAGATGTAGTTAATATAAATCCGTGTTAGCTATATATTTAGAATTGTGAGTGAATTTAGAACAAGTTTCATGTTTACACCTTGGCCATTGGTTGAGAACTGAGAGATCTGGAAATTCAAAAATCTATAAGCTTGAGGTTGAAGACAAAGATGGTGGTGGCGCCATTTTCAAATATTCAGGGGCGAGTTTAAAATATATTTTTTGCAACGTGTATTCTAAACGAATACATCGTTTAGCACACTTGGTCACATGCGCTCCTTGCCTCTCTTGCCATAAGGTTTGGGGTTCAATCCCCCCTCAGGCCTTTTTGTTATTTTTTTCATTTTGTTGGCTGAAGATTTCGTTTAGAAAGATTTCGTTTAGAATGATTACCTGAGAAGCATAGATGGTGCGCGTCTCTGCAGCATATGGGTCTGGAATGTGTTCTTGATTCCCTATTTGTGTAGGATTTTGAAGTTTCTGAATGGGTTGAAGAGCATTTGAAGAGGACGCCATGAGTAAATTTGATTTGAGGAATGGGTTAAGTGTAACCAAAGAGGATTTTCTTTTCTGTGATGAAAGTAGGAAAATAGAAGTGAAAGTTATGAGAGGGTAGAAGTTCAAGTATTTAAAGGTTTAACGGAAACCCTTTCAAATCTTTTGGGTAAGAGTCAAAGATACGCGACAGGCGTTAATTTAATCCAACGCCGGTCGAATAATTATTAGCCTTACTCCTAGTATATAGGAGTAATGAACATGAAGTAATGCAAGAACGTGGGAATGTAAGTTCTGAGAAGACATCTTTGAAAATGACAAGACGTTTTGAAAGTGGAGTCATAAATGATTATGACATTAGTCAGTTGTCTTGGAACTCCAAGAAGTGAGTAAAACGAAATCTCATCATGACAAGAAACGCCTATTTCTCTTGTTTTCGAAACAGGCATTTATTGGGGGCAATTTGTTGGCTGAAGATTTCGTTTAAAAAGAATATTCTTTGAAGAGTTAGAATTCGAAGGAAGATGGTTACTGATGACCATTTCTGAGATTAAAAATGGCTACTGATGGCCATGTTTCGAGAATGATTGTTTGAAATGGAACGAAGATAGTTAGAATTGGAGCTAATTCGAAGAGGGTTATCTTTGAGACTTAAATGTTTTACGAAATACGTAAGGTACTGAGGCTTAACGTGTTTTTCGTGGCATTCTCGGTTCTGATCACGTTGCCACGCGTCGAAAGAAGATTCAGGCGAGATGATTTGAATTTCGAAGTAGTCTGTGTAACCGCACAAGGACAGATGGCGTCCCAGGGATTTTTGTGACCAACGTGGCATCAGATTAGTGTAGGATCGTTAGGGTCGAAATTAGTATAAATAAGGGTCTTAATGTTAGGATTCCGTATGTTCATTTTGTACAAATCACTCACAAATCACTCACAAATTACTCAAGTATCAAGTGTTTAGAGAACGAGTTCGCTGAGAAATGTACGTATGACACCAACACCATTTTAAATACATTTGTATCTTTATTTATTCAAGTATCTTTTCAGTTCTTTTTATTTTCTTTGTTTAACTTTCATTTCGAAGCACTTTACATTTCTGCATTTTACATTCTTGCACGTTATATTTCTGCACTTTACATTCCTGCAATTTACATGCTTTTGTTTACGTTTCTTTTGTCCAAAGTCATATTAACATATGTAACAAGTGTTGTTTTTAAGTGAATATTCATTCGATCACATCACAAACAAGTTTTCTTGAAGTCAGAACAAACAAACATGAATCAAATCATATCGAGAGGCAATTGTTTGACTATGTCCTAGGATCAATCTAGTCGATCCTGCGAGTAACCAAAGTATATTTTATAGTTTGGAGGACTAGCGGTTGTTTACCGGAAATCACCGTAAACAAATTGGGACGCCCAGTGGGACTGTGTCAAACAGATTGTTATTAATTGATTGTTTTGTTTTATCTAGAAAATATCAAGACCTTGTATGAACCTTAGGAACGGTAAATTAACCAACAGTGCACAACCGATTCCTAAACGAAGGTACAACAAGAAAATGGTCAATGCGGCCAGCGGAGGGGGAGATCAAGATCCCCCACAGGGGTCAGGAACAGTAGCGGAAAATTCCACGCACGTTTCGACTTCTACTCAAGAGGCGCAGGATATACCGGTTTCGACAGGGTCTGGACCCATAAGTAGTTCCCAGGCTATACCCGAGAATACTTCAGGGACAACAGGGACTGTTCCAGTCCCGAGTTCGACTATCGTTCCTCCACTCACAGGCGTAAACGAGATACCACTTTTCTCGACAAACGCCGCAAGTCAATTATTTACCCCAGGACCATCAACCGCTTTCGAAGGATGGAGACCCAACAACCCATATGGAATGCCATATTCATACATGGCAGGTTTTGACCTAGTTCATGGATCTCAAAATTTCACCTACACAACTCAAAAAACTTCCAACATGAAGTCAACCTTCTCCAAATTCATTTCGAGTTGTGCTTGTTCAAAGTTGGCCTCATGAAGTAAAATTATAGGTCATGTACCATTTTGATACTTTGCAAATTTGTGCAAATAACTTCACTAATGGATGTTACACGACCCATAACACATAAGAAAAGATGCCATGTATTCATTTTCACCATGGCATGAGAATTGGAGAATATTCCCAAAACAAGAACATGTGATTATGTAATGATTACATTTGGGAATTTTGGCAAATGGATGAATCACCAAAGGAATGTTCTCACCAACCAATTGGATCACAGTCTGCATCAGAAATGTTCCCTAAGATCACAAGAGATCAAGGGATAGGGAACTAACTCGAAAATGCAATGATCACATCTTGATATTCTTTGAAATTTCTTCATGCTTAAGAAACCAAACTTACTTCACTAAGCAAGCTCACTCTCTCAAACTACTCTGAGCTCTTTGCCTATAAATATAAGTGCTATCCTCCATAAAATACACACCAAAGCAACTCTATTCCTTGCTTTCTCTTTCTCTCCCTCATGCTTATGGTTTTCAAAAGTTCTTTGGCAAGAAGAATCGAATTCTTCAAACCAAAGCTTTTCTTTTGAAAGTAAGCACTCTAACATCTCAAGGAGGTTCATTAGAAGTGATCCAAGCACCTGGATCACTTCTCTAAATGCAAGAACACCATCTTCACTTTCACCTTGGAGCAGAGTCAGTTGGAGGTCTGTAGATCAATTCATAAGGTGTCAAGCAAGTCTAAGCATTCAGACACATTCCTTAGGGTGTAGTGAAGCTATCCATATGGCCGCAGCTCATCTGTAAGTGCATAATCACCATCTTCCATTTCTACTTGAAGCTCAAGCAAGAGGGGTCGGGTAGATCATTTTAGAGGTTTTCAAAGCAATCCAAGTGCCCAAATTGCATCAACAAGGTCCCAGGAATATTTTGCAATCATTCACTCAAGGCCATAAGCTCTCCATCATTCACACGACCTTCAATTTCAGAGGTATGTTTTTGAACTCCACCTCTTTAATTTAAGCACTCTTTGTGATAAAACTTGATACCATTTCATTCAGCATCATCAGAGGATTAAAAACCCTATATCAACATCTATTTATATTTCAGTATAGTCATTTAATTTGATTTTTTAGTTTTAGGGTTCTTCACGTTTTTCAGTTAATTCATTAGATGTAGTTAATATAAATCCGTGTTAGCTATATATTTAGAATTGTGAGTGAATTTAGAACAAGTTTCATGTTTACACCTTGGCCATTGGTTGAGAACTGAGAGATCTGGAAATTCAAAAATCTATAAGCTTGAGGTTGAAGACAAAGATGGTGGTGGCGCCATTTTCAAATATTCAGGGGCGAGTTTAAAATATATTTTTTGCAACGTGTATTCTAAACGAATACATCGTTTAGCACACTTGGTCACATGCGCTCCTTGCCTCTCTTGCCATAAGGTTTGGGGTTCGATCCCCCCTCAGGCCTTTTTGTTATTTTTTTCATTTTGTTGGCTGAAGATTTCGTTTAGAAAGATTTCGTTTAGAATGATTACCTGAGAAGCATAGATGGCGCGCGTCTCTGCAGCATATGGGTCTGGAATGTGTTCTTGATTCCCTATTTGTGTAGGATTTTGAAGTTTCTGAATGGGTTGAAGAGCATTTGAAGGGGACGCCATGAGTAAATTTGATTTGAGGAATGGGTTAAGTGTAACCAAAGAGGATTTTCTTTTCTGTGATGAAAGTAGGAAAATAGAAGTGAAAGTTATGAGAGGGTAGAAGTTCAAGTATTTAAAGGTTTAACGGAAACCCTTTCAAATCTTTTGGGTAAGAGTCAAAGACACGCGGCAGGCGTTAATTTAATCCAACGCCGGTCGAATAATTATTAGCCTTACTCCTAGTATATAGGAGTAATGAACATGAAGTAATGCCAGAACGTGGGAATGTAAGTTCTGAGAAGACATCTTTGAAAATGACAAGACGTTTTGAAAGTGGAGTCATAAATGATTATGACGTTAGTCAGTTGTCTTGGAACTCCAAGAAGTGAGTAAAACGAAATCTCATCATGACAAGAAACGCATATTTCTCTTGTTTTCGAAACAGGCATTTATTGGGGGCAATTTGTTGGCTGAAGATTTCGTTTAAAAAGAATATTCTTTGAAGAGTTAGAATTCGAAGGAAGATGGTTACTGATGACCATTTCTGAGATTAAAAATGGCTACTGATGGCCATGTTTCGAGAATGATTGTTTGAAATTGAACGAAGATAGTTAGAATTGGAGCTAATTCGAAGAGGGTTATCTTTGAGACTTAAATGTTTTACGAAATACGTAAGGTACTGAGGCTTAACGTGTTTTTCGTGGCATTCTCGGTTCTGATCACGTTGCCACGCGTCGAAAGAAGATTCAGGCGAGATGATTTGAATTTCGAAGTAGTCTGTGTAACCGCACAAGGACAGATGGCGTCCCAGGGATTTTTGTGACCAACGTGGCATCAGATTAGTGTAGGATCGTTAGGGTCGAAATTAGTATAAATAAGGGTCTTAATGTTAGGATTCCGTATGTTCATTTTGTACAAATCACTCACAAATCACTCACAAATCACTCAAGTATCAAGTGTTTAGAGAACGAGTTCGCTGAGAAATGTACGTATGACACCAACACCATTTTAAATACATTTGTATCTTTATTTATTCAAGTATCTTTTCAATTCCTTTTATTTTCTTTGTTTAACTTTCATTTCGAAGCACTTTACATTTCTGCATTTTACATTCTTGCACGTTATATTTCTGCACTTTACATTCCTGCAATTTACATGCTTTTGTTTACGTTTCTTTTGTCCAAAGTCATATTAACATATGTAACAAGTGTTGTTTTTAAGTGAATATTCATTCGATCACATCACAAACAAGTTTTCTTGAAGTCAGAACAAACAAACATGAATCAAATCATATCGAGAGGCAATTGTTTGACTATGTCCTAGGATCAATCTAGTCGATCCTGCGAGTAACCAAAGTATATTTTATAGTTTGGAGGACTAGCGGTTGTTTACCGGAAATCACCGTAAACAAATTGGGACGCCCAGTGGGACAGTGTCAAACAGATTGTTATTAATTGATTGTTTTGTTTTATCTAGAAAATATCAAGACCTTGTATGAACCTTAGGAACGGTAAATTAACCAACAGTGCACAACCGATTCCTAAACGAAGGTACAACAAGAAAATGGTCAATGCGGCCAGCGGAGGGGGAGATCAAGATCCCCCACAGGGGTCAGGAACAGTAGCGGAAAATTCCACGCACGTTTCGACTTCTACTCAAGAGGCGCAGGATATACCGGTTTCGACAGGGTCTGGACCCATAAGTAGTTCCCAGGCTATACCCGAGAATACTTCAGGGACAACAGGGACTGTTCCAGTCCCGAGTTCGACTATCGTTCCTCCACTCACAGGCGTAAACGAGATACCACTTTTCTCGACAAACGCCGCAAGTCAATTATTTACCCCAGGACCATCAACCGCTTTCGAAGGATGGAGACCCAACAACCCATATGGAATGCCATATTCATACATGGCAGGTTTTGACCTAGTTCATGGATCTCAAAATTTCACCTACACAACTCAAAAAACTTCCAACATGAAGTCAACCTTCTCCAAATTCATTTCGAGTTGTGCTTGTTCAAAGTTGGCCTCATGAAGTAAAATTATAGGTCATGTACCATTTTGATACTTTGCAAATTTGTGCAAATAACTTCACTAATGGATGTTACACGACCCATAACACATAAGAAAAGATGCCATGTATTCATTTTCACCATGGCATGAGAATTGGAGAATATTCCCAAAACAAGAACATGTGATTATGTAATGATTACATTTGGGAATTTTGGCAAATGGATGAATCACCAAAGGAATGTTCTCACCAACCAATTGGATCACAGTCTGCATCAGAAATGTTCCCTAAGATCACAAGAGATCAAGGGATAGGGAACTAACTCGAAAATGCAATGATCACATCTTGATATTCTTTGAAATTTCTTCATGCTTAAGAAACCAAACTTACTTCACTAAGCAAGCTCACTCTCTCAAACTACTCTGAGCTCTTTGCCTATAAATATAAGTGCTATCCTCCATAAAATACACACCAAAGCAACTCTATTCCTTGCTTTCTCTTTCTCTCCCTCATGCTTATGGTTTTCAAAAGTTCTTTGGCAAGAAGAATCGAATTCTTCAAACCAAAGCTTTTCTTTTGAAAGTAAGCACTCTAACATCTCAAGGAGGTTCATTAGAAGTGATCCAAGCACCTGGATCACTTCTCTAAATGCAAGAACACCATCTTCACTTTCACCTTGGAGCAGAGTCAGTTGGAGGTCTGTAGATCAATTCATAAGGTGTCAAGCAAGTCTAAGCATTCAGACACATTCCTTAGGGTGCAGTGAAGCTATCCATATGGTCGCAGCTCATCTGTAAGTGCATAATCACCATCTTCCATTTCTACTTGAAGCTCAAGCAAGAGGGGTCGGGTAGATCATTTTAGAGGTTTTCAAAGCAATCCAAGTGCCCAAATTGCATCAACAAGGTCCCAGGAATATTTTGCAATCATTCACTCAAGGCCATAAGCTCTCCATCATTCACACGACCTTCAATTTCAGAGGTATGTTTTTGAACTCCACCTCTTTAATTTAAGCACTCTTTGTGATAAAACTTGATACCATTTCATTCAGCATCATCAGAGGATTAAAAACCCTATATCAACATCTATTTATATTTCAGTATAGTCATTTAATTTGATTTTTTAGTTTTAGGGTTCTTCACGTTTTTCAGTTAATTCATTAGATGTAGTTAATATAAATCCGTGTTAGCTATATATTTAGAATTGTGAGTGAATTTAGAACAAGTTTCATGTTTACACCTTGGCCATTGGTTGAAAACTGAGAGATCTGGAAATTCAAAAATCCATAAGCTTGAGTTTGAAGACAAAGATGGTGGTGGCGCCATTTTCAAATATTCAGGGGCGAGTTTAAAATATATTTTTTGCAACGTGTATTCTAAACGAATCCATCGTTTAGCACACTTGGTCACATGCGCTCCTTGCCTCTCTTGCCATAAGGTTTGGGGTTCGATCCCCCCTCAGGCCTTTTTGTTATTTTTTTCATTTTGTTGGCTGAAGATTTCGTTTAGAAAGATTTCGTTTAGAATGATTACCTGAGAAGCATAGATGGCGCGCGTCTCTGCAGCATATGGGTCTGGAATGTGTTCTTGATTCCCTATTTGTGTAGGATTTTGAAGTTTCTGAATGGGTTGAAGAGCATTTGAAGAGGACGCCATGAGTAAATTTGATTTGAGGAATGGGTTAAGTGTAACCAAAGAGGATTTTCTTTTCTGTGATGAAAGTAGGAAAATAGAAGTGAAAGTTATGAGAGGGTAGAAGTTCAAGTATTTAAAGGTTTAACGGAAACCCTTTCAAATCTTTTGGGTAAGAGTCAAAGACACGCGGCAGGCGTTAATTTAATCCAACGCCGGTCGAATAATTATTAGCCTTATTCCTAGTATATAGGAGTAATGAACATGAAGTAATGCCAGAACGTGGGAATGTAAGTTCTGAGAAGACATCTTTGAAAATGACAAGACGTTTTGAAAGTGGAGTCATAAATGATTATGACGTTAGTCAGTTGTCTTGGAACTCCAAGAAGTGAGTAAAACGAAATCTCATCATGACAAGAAACGCCTATTTCTCTTGTTTTCGAAACAGGCATTTATTGGGGGCAATTTGTTGGCTGAAGATTTCGTTTAAAAAGAATATTCTTTGAAGAGTTAGAATTCGAAGGAAGATGGTTACTGATGACCATTTCTGAGATTAAAAATGGCTATTGATGGCCATGTTTCGAGAATGATTGTTTGAAATGGAACGAAGATAGTTAGAATTGGAGCTAATTCGAAGAGGGTTATCTTTGAGACTTAAATGTTTTACGAAATACGTAAGGTACTGAGGCTTAACGTGTTTTTCGTGGCATTCTCGGTTCTGATCACGTTGCCACGCGTCGAAAGAAGATTCAGACGAGATGATTTGAATTTCGAAGTAGTCTGTGTAACCGCACAAGGACAGATGGCGTCCCAGGGATTTTTGTGACCAACGTGGCATCAGATTAGTGTAGGATCGTTAGGGTCGAAATTAGTATAAATAAGGGTCTTAATGTTAGGATTCCGTATGTTCATTTTGTACAAATCACTCACAAATCACTCACAAATCACTCAAGTATCAAGTGTTTAGAGAACGAGTTCGCTGAGAAATGTACGTATGACACCAACACCATTTTAAATACATTTGTATCTTTATTTATTCAAGTATCTTTTCAATTCCTTTTATTTTCTTTGTTTAACTTTCATTTCGAAGCACTTTACATTTCTGCATTTTACATTCTTGCACGTTATATTTCTGCACTTTACATTCCTGCAATTTACATGCTTTTGTTTACGTTTCTTTTGTCCAAAGTCATATTAACATATGTAACAAGTGTTGTTTTTAAGTGAATATTCATTCGATCACATCACAAACAAGTTTTCTTGAAGTCAGAACAAACAAACATGAATCAAATCATATCGAGAGGCAATTGTTTGACTATGTCCTAGGATCAATCTAGTCGATCCTGCGAGTAACCAAAGTATATTTTATAGTTTGGAGAACTAGCGGTTGTTTACCGGAAATCACCGTAAACAAATTGGGACGCCCAGTGGGACAGTGTCAAACAGATTGTTATTAATTGATTGTTTTGTTTTATCTAGAAAATATCAAGACCTTGTATGAACCTTAGGAACGGTAAATTAACCAACAGTGCACAACCGATTCCTAAACGAAGGTACAACAAGAAAATGGTCAATGCGGCCAGTGGAGGGGGAGATCAAGATCCCCCACAGGGGTCAGGAACAGTAGCGGAAAATTCCACGCACGTTTCGACTTCTACTCAAGAGGCGCAGGATATACCGGTTTCGACAGGGTTTGGACCCATAAGTAGTTCCCAGGCTATACCCGAGAATACTTCAGGGACAACAGGGACTGTTCCAGTCCCGAGTTCGACTATCGTTCCTCCACTCACAGGCGTAAACGAGATACCACTTTTCTCGACAAACGCCGCAAGTCAATTATTTACCCCAGGACCATCAACCGCTTTCGAAGGTTGGAGACCCAACAACCCATATGGAATGCCATATTCATACATGGCAGGATTCTGAGGAACAGGTCCTACATACACTACAACTAACCCAACAGCGTTTTCGCCTAATGTCGGCTCGATAGGTCAAAGCGCACAAAACACTGGTTTCTCTGCCCAAATACCTCCTTTAACCACAAGTAGTCAAGCGGCATTTCGACAGGAAATGGATGCAAGTAACCATGATATGTTAGGGGTCCTTGCTAAAGAGTTGGGGTCGATTTTTAATCCATTAGTAACAAACATTGCCAGGACTAACCAAGACAA
This sequence comes from Vicia villosa, assembly GCF_029867415.1. NCBI lineage: Eukaryota > Viridiplantae > Streptophyta > Magnoliopsida > Fabales > Fabaceae > Vicia > Vicia villosa. Next base: position 454,747 of record NW_026705706.1, on the reverse strand, counting down.
TGTGGAAACATATAAAAAAATATCGACACAAATAGGAAGAATGGCGGATTTCGTAGGAGTCCCACAAAATAGGCGAAGAAACAACCAATCAACCTATCAAGAGGGGGACCCAATTCTAGAACAAGTTCGAACCGCAGTACCGCCACCTAGGCCAACACTAGTCGAACGAAACCAAGTGGTAGATTTAGAAACTCAAAATCAACCCACCAACGCTGGTCGACAAGCAGTTCCCCAACAACAACCTAGAGTAGTTGTAGTGGGAAGAGACGAACATTCTAACGAAGTTGTGCATAGGGTTAGGAGAGATAATTTGGCAACTGAAAACAATCTTACTGCCATGATAGAAAGAATAATGGCTAATAATGGCCTTAATACTGGACTTCGACGTCCAAACTATACACCCCCCATACCCGAATACATTATGCCAACAGACTTACCAAGAGGTACCAAGGTACCCAAATTTACGAAGTTTTCAGGGGACACTAGTGAATCAACGGTGGAACACATAGCCAGATATTTGACGGAAGCAGGAGATCTAGTGGGGAACGAGGATTTAAGAATTAAATACTTCCCCACTTCGCTAACAAAAAATGCTTTTGTTTGGATCACCACATTACCCCCAAATTCCATAGACGCATGGGCAGACTTGGAGAGATTATTCCATGAACAATTCTATATGGGTCAAACCAAGATAAGTCTGAAAGAACTAGCTAGCATCAAGAGGAAGTTCACGGAGCCTATAGATGATTACCTAAATAGGTTCCGTTTGTTGAAATCAAGATGCTTCACAGTTGTCCCAGAACATGAATTAGTCGAGATGGCTGCAGGCGGTCTAGATTATTCAATCAGAAAGAAACTAGATACCCAATACCTAAGGGATATGGCCCAATTGGCAGACAGGGTTCGACAAGTCGAACGACTAAAAGCAGAAAAGGCCAGAGCGAATAAAAGTTACAATAAGGAGAGGGTAGCATATATCGAAGCTGAAGACGTTGGCGGAGAATCTTTCGAAGATTCATACAGCGTGGAAAAGGTCGAATAGATCTAACTGAATTAAAAGAAGCACTGCCTTATTCTTGCAAACTGCTCACCCCTGCCAATGGAAAAAATCCAATAGAGAATGATAAAAGCGATAGATTTCCTAAGAAAACTTATACATTTGATGTCACTAAGTGTGACGAAATATTTGATTTATTAGTAAAAGATGGCCAGATGATAGTGCCTCCTAATTCCAAAGTTCCTCCGTTAGAACAACGGAAGAAACGAGGGTTTTGCAAATATCATGGTTTTTTAGGCCATAAAACCTCACAATGTTTTCTTTTCAGGGATCTAATTTAGAATGCTGTCAAGGATGGACGTCTGAAATTCGCTGACAAATCCAAGAGTCATATGAAGGTTGACACAGACCCTTTGAATGTTGCTGCCACTAACCTGTGTAAACCACTTGACGTCAACATTGTGGAAGTGTCTGAAGTAGATGTTGCTGAATCGGAGATAAGCCATGTGACATGGCACACTCAGTCCCAATAAGCCATGTCAAATGGCGCCTCCCTTCAACTTTTAGGAGGAGGAGCCATCTCATATGGCGCCTCCTTGTATATTTTTGTTCTATTTTTCATTTGAAAATGCACCAAGGCGCCATCTGAGATGGCTTATTGCAGAAAAGTTGTACATAGGAGCCATCCCAAATGGTGCCTCCATTCATCTGATACAATGGTGGCGCCATCACACATGGCGCCTTGGTGTCAATGTTTTCTGAAACTTGGTTATTTGGTAATTTTTTCCGAAGGATGGTTATTTGCGTAATTTTTTTCTAATACATGGTTATTTAAAAAAAAATCTCATTTGATGCAGAGATGACTGAAGATCTGAAAGGAAAAACCAATGAGGCCACTGAAGACCTCAGGGAAAAACTTCAGCAAATACAAATTTCTGAAGCTCCTACGGCAGTTGTTTAGACGGCCTTTGTCTGAAATAGAAGAACTAGAAAAATGGCTGACAAGGGAGAAGGGAAACATTGAAATCCCACCCAGAGGGGAAAGCTTGAAAGATTATCTCTGGAATTGCCATGAGAAGAATAGCGAAAGAATGCTGATGTGCCCAAGGTGTTCAATCATGCTGAATCGAAGGGTTCAGGCTAACTTCGAAAGGGCCCTACGAGAAAGATTGGAACAACCCTGGAGAGGAGGAAACCTATTGCTAAAGGTGAACCCAAGGATGGAAGAAAGCTTAGTGGGTTTCTTGGTCAAATGTCACAAAGAAAACACTAAGGTTGCATTTTTCCCCAAATGTGGAGCAGTCTATGACGAATTGCTGGCACGATCATTCGAAAGGGTATATTTCTATATGGGTCGAAAAACTCAGGGGCTTCGTCCCAACTTGTATGGGTTCGATATATGGACCCCATCGAAGAGGCCTGATAGCCCACACCCTAGAGCTCGAAGGGTCACATTCAAAGTCCCTGCAGACATTCCCAGGGATAGATGGATGCAAGCTGGTGCGAGAACCAACAAATGGAGAAGTTGGGACCAAGGGGGAAGAACTGCAATGGCATATAGGAAGAAATTCCGGACCTCAAATCGAGAGATGTACAGGTTGGAGAATTACAAGGGCAGAAATCCTATGTCCAGATCCCAATGGAGAAGGCACCAGAGGATGAAGAAGGCCCAAAGGGAATACAAACCAAGGGAGATTGGAGAGTCTAGTAGTAACCAAATCCCTACACAAGGGGCAAGGACAAGTAAACCTCCAGTGGAACGCAAGTTGTTCGATTCTGAAAATGAGAAAGAAGAAGAAAAGATGCATTCCAGCCCTTGGAAAGAAGACGATAGAATGAGAAATGATTTCGACTCAGATGGAGTGTCATCTATAAACCTCAATTGCAATGTTGTGTCAGTACTCCCTCATGAGTTTAACCAAGAAACAGAAGCTGAAGATTGTGAGGAAGCTGATGTGGAAGAGATGGCAAGACACAAACCTGTGTGTTATTATGTGCTAAACAACGGGGCAGTTGAAGAGCAGAATGCCTTCTTCGAGAGGCCTGATGAAGGTATGAGAAATCATCTAAAACCACTCTACATAAGGGCTAAGATTGAAAATGTTGGCATTAATAAAGTCCTAGTAGATGGAGGGGCAGCGGTGAACCTAATGCCCCAATACATGTTGAAGAGAATTGGTATGTTCGATACTAATATAAGGCCACATAACATGGTCTTGTCTAACTACGAAGGAAAAATAGGGCAAACTCTCGGTGTCATTCAAGTGAATTTAACTGTGGGTTCGGTCACAAGGCCAACGATGTTCATGGTGATACCAACGAAGGCAAATTACAATATTTTGCTAGGAAGAGAGTGGATCCATGGAGTTGCCGCAGTGCCTTCGACAATGCATCAATGATTAACCATTTGGAGGGAAGATAGTATAGTAGAGAACATTGAAGGGGATCAGAGTTATTACATGGCTAAAGTTAATCAAGTCAATAAAACCAGCTTCGCCAGGAATTTGGCAAACATTGGGCCTTGCCATGCTGCAGAAGATATATACACCCCAAATAAGAATGCTTTATACTATTTGTCTTTACACCCAAATGGATTCCAATGGAATAGAGAAATAATGGACGATCCAGAAGATACCGCACCAATAGAGCATTTTCCAGCAATACGGCCAACAGGCTGGGACGACGACGTTGATGATGTCTGAATCATCCTTCTTCGAAAAGATTTCGGCTTACATAGCCGAGAACAAAAGAAAAACGGCTCTCAAAGCCGAATTATCAAACATGATGGTTGATGCAATTCCAAGAAAGGAAGAAACGACGGATTCTGGGACATATTCAATCCCTCAATTCCTTGAAGACACAGTTCAAGCCAAAAAGATTTCAGGTGAAGAGTTGAGTCAAAGGCTGGATGCAATCTACGACGAAGAACCCTTGGGATTTGAGAAAGACCCAATGGGGTCAAATATAAAAATGTTAGCCCAAGATCCACTCGAAGAAGTAAATCTTGGAGACGGAGATCAGAAGAGGGTAACATATGTCAGTGCAAAATTAGAGCCAGCGTTGAAATCAAGAGTCATTAAGTTATTAAAAGAAAACAAAGATTGCTTTGCATGGGATTACGATGAGATGCCTAGTTTAGGGCGAGATTTGGTCGAATTAAAGCTACCCATTAAAGAAGGAAAAAAGCCCATCAAGCAGACTCCTAGGAGGTTTGCACCAGAAATTCATTCGAAGATCAAAGTAGAGGTTGAGAGACTTCTACAATGCAAGTTCATCAGAACCAAAAGGTATGTTGAATGGATTGCTAATTTTGTGCCGGTTATTAAAAAGAACGGTTCATTAAGAGTATGCATAGATTTTCGTGATTTGAATGCAGCAACGCCAAAAGATGAATATCCCATGCCTATGGCAGAAATGCTAATAGATTCAGCTGCAGGCTTCGAATATCTAAGTATGTTGGATGGATATTCTGAGTATAACCAGATCTTCATTGGAGAAGAAGATGTATCCAAAACAGCTTTTCGTTGCCCAGGGGCAATAGGCACCTACGAGTGGGTTGTAATGCCTTTTGGTCTAAAAAATGTTGGGGCAACTTATCAAAGAGCAATGAATTCTATATTCCATGATTTTATAGAAACTTTCATGCAAGTATACATAGATGACATTGTTGTGAAATCTGTTTCAGATTACAGTCATCTTGACCATCTGAGCCAATCATTCGAAAGAATGAGAAAACATGGCTTAAAGATGAATCCCCTTAAATGTGCTTTCTTTGTGCAGGCTGGAGATTTCCTGGGCTTCGTAGTCCATAAAAAGGGAATAGAAATTAATCAAAATAAAACAAAGGCTATTATGGAAACAAAGCCTCCATCCATGAAGAAAGAACTACAGTCATTACTAGGAAAGATAAACTTCTTGAGAAGATTTATCTCAAACTTGAGTGGACGCACGCAAGCTTTTTCCCCCTTACTTCGACTCAAGCAAGGAAAGTTCGAATGGCGTGCTGAACATCATGAAGCTTTTGAAAAAATCAAGCAATACTTGATGCATCCACCAATATTGTCGAAGAAGCACATGCGCCTGTATATTTCAGCTTCAGATGATACAATAGGCAGCATGTTAGCACAAGAAGATGACAATGGTGTCGAAAGAGCTATTTATTATTTAAGTAGAGTACTCAATGATGCAGAGACTAGATATAGCGCAATAGAAAAACTCTGCCTTTGTGTATATTTCTCTTGTATCAAACTCAAGTATTATATAAAGCCAGTTGATGTTTATGTTTCGTCTCATTGTGATGTTATTAATTATATGCTATCAAAACCAATATTGCATAGTCGAATTGGCAAATGGGCTTTAGCCCTTACTGAGTACTCTTTGATATTTCAACCTCTTAAAGCAATGAAAGGTCAGATCGTGTCAGATTTCCTTATTGACCATGCAGTGGTTGAGAACCCTCAACAATATGTAGATTTGAAGCCTTGGAAGTTATACTTCGATGGTTCGACTCATAATGAAGGAACCGGCGTTGGAATACTGATAATTTCTCCTGATGGAATTCCAACAAAGCTCAAGTACAAGATTGAAGGTCCCTTATGCTCCAACAACGAAGCTGAATACAAAGCACTGATCGCTGGACTTGAAGCTTTGTTAGAATTGGGGGCAACCAGAGTCGAAATTAAAGGAGACTCCGAACTAGTGATTAAGCAACTGACGAAGGAATACAAATGTATCAAAGAGAATTTGATCATGTATTTTGTCATAGCAAACAAGCTGCTTAAAAAATTCGAGTATGTGGATTTAAGTCACGTTTCAAGATTGAATAATCAAGAAGCAAATGATTTGGCACAGTTAGCCTCAGGATACAGAGTATCAAAAGAAAAACTAGAAGAGCTGATCGAAGTAAGAGGTAAAGCAATGGGCACCAAGCACTCCCCAAGTGATCTGGAGAATTCACAATTAGGTTTCGCTAACAAAGAGGAGTTTGAAGTTTTAAATATAGACTCTTTAGCAGACACAGATTGGAGGAGTCCAATTGTGAACTATTTAAAAGATCCTTCGACAGACACGAATAGAAAGGTAAAGTATCGAGCCTTATCAAACTTCTTGATGTGAAATGAATTGTTTAAGAAGACTCCTGAAGGATTTTTGCTAAAATTTTTGGGTGAAGCGGAAGCGTATTTGGCCCTCTCAAATGTACATAGTGGAGCATGTGGTGCACACCAAGCAGGGCACAAAATGAAATGGCTTTTGTTTCGGTACAGAATGTATTGGCCCTCTATGTTAAAAGATTGCATAGAATTTGCTAAAGGATGTCAAGAGTGTCAAGAACATGCAGGTATTCAACATGCTCCTACAAATGAATTAAGTTCAATAATAAAACCATAGCCTTTCAGAGGTTGGGCATTAGATTTAATTGGGGAAATCCACCCCAAGTCTTCTAAAGGTCAAAGATATATTCTAGTAGGGATAGACTACTTCACAAAATGGGTCGAAGCAATACCACTTGCAAATGTAGATCAAGAGGCAATGATTGAGTTTATCCAAAGACACATTATATACAGATTCGGAATCCCAGGAAGTATAACCACAGATCAAGGATCAGTGTTTACTGGGCGGAAGATGCAAGATTTCGCCAAAGAAATGAGGTTCAAGTTGTTTACTTCTACACCTTACTACGCTCAGGCAAATGGACAAGTTGAAGCAGCAAATAAGATAATAATTGGTCTCATAAAGAAACACGTAGGGAAAAAACCCAAGAGTTGGCATAAAACTTTGGACCAAGCACTCTGGGCCTGTCGAACGTCGCCAAAAGAAGCTACAAACACCACACCTTTCCAATTGATGTTCGGACACGATGCAGTGCTTCCAGTTGATATATACTTGCAATCAGTCTGAATTCAAAGACAGGCATAAATTCCTCCAAACATATATTGGGAATTGATGATGAATGAATTGGTAGATTTAGACGAAGACAGACTTCGAGCGCTGGAGATGATAAAAAGACAAAAAGAAAGGGTGTCCAGAGCATACAATAAAAAGGTGAAAGGTAAAACATTTATTAATAATGACTTAGTTTGGAAAGTTACTTTACCTATAGATCGAAAGAATCAGGCACTAGGTAAATGGTCCCCACACTGGGAAGGACCCTTTCGAATCTTAAAAGTATTCTCGAGTAACGCTTACGAGATAGAAGAATTGTCAGAAGATCGCAGGATCTTAAGAGTAAATGGGAAGTATCTGAAAAGATACAAACCAAGCATGCACGAAGTAAAAATTGAAAAAACATAGATATTCAGAGTATACTACGTAGGCCAAAATGGTTGAACAAACACCAAAATGGCTTCGTGATCAAGAAAGATATTTGGCAAATAAAGTAAAAAGACAAGGCAATGCCAAAATATTTTTCATTAAGAATAGGAGAGTACATTCATTTTGGGGATTGTGTTTCCACCAACTACAGAATTAAAAGCATACTAGAGGCTAACAAAAGGAGCATTCAAAATTAGAAACAATAAAACTAAGACCTATATCGCCTCCATCAAAAAGCTTCAGACAACGCACCCTCTAGTTCATCCTCTATTCTAGACCCTCCAAGGATAGCAGGGGCAAGCTTTCTGCTTCGAACATGTCTAGAGATCCCGACTTTCGCATTCTTCTCACTATCCCCTTTTTGAGAAACATGTAGGATAACAATCTTCCATAAGGAAGACATGTTACTACACCTTGACGAGAGGCAACCATAGAAACAGCTTCGACAAGCTGTTTGAAGATCAGTTGTGGAAAGTTGATTTTCTTTCCTTAAAGGGCACAGAGTATGAACTCCAGATTCTCCATCATGATGATGTCTAGATCATGGTTTCGTGGACGAAAGTTGCCCACTAAAAGCTTGTGCCAAATCCTAATGACTTTAGCACTAAAGGGATCATTGTCCATGAGGGCCCTCAACGTAACATAGGTAGTCATGTTAATGGTGTTGTCATCAAACGCTTCTCTAAGATTGTTACATCTCAGCAGGTCAGAGATGGTTGAGGGAGTAATGGTAATGTGAGCCCTTCGAACCTCCGACATAATGGTGGTTCTCCCTTCTAGATCTATGCGCAGGGACGCAAACATTCAGAAATCTGCTAACATGTTAGGATAAACAGACCCCTCCAGGATTTCGTGATAAAACTGGAGTTGTTGGTTGGCAAAGAGTGCGCTGATACTGATGTGGTTCTCATCAAACTCTTCCTCAGAAAGTTTGAATTCCTTTTTGATGCAGGATCAATGGTAGCATAAGTCAAGGGTTGCGCCATTTGAGAAAGAGAATGCAAAAGATTTTGTCAAATTCTGTATTTGAAAGAATGTAAGGAGAAGAGAGCAAACTTTGATAAGAGTTTGGGGAAAGTATGAAGAAAGGAGTAGAATGCTATGCTTTATATAGAATACGTTGGCCATAAAAGAACGTTTCATTTTTTAGTGTTGATTGGACTGCGTTTTGTATCCCCAAGAGAAGTTATGGCCTCCGTCGTTTCCCACCTTGGAAGTTGAAGTGTAATCATGTTGAAAACTGATACACGCACGTCTCAAATAGACGTTTTGAAAAAGGTGATGTCATCATTTAATGATGATTACGGCTAAGGGAAGTGGAAACGTCGAGTCTAAGCTTAAGAGGCTGCGAAGAGTAATCATGTCATGTGGGTACTTTATTAAAATCATTATGATAATAAAAATAATTTTGGAAATTTTTAGGAATTGCTAAAACGCTACTCATGACAACTGCAGAATTAGATGTATAGAAGATTGAAAGACAAAATTGCATATATATTCCTGAGAAAGTCTGATTAAAAAATAAACTAAGTACGGAACACAAAAGGGCAATACAAGGTTCAAAGTAACTAATTAAAGTCCCTAGGAAGATTATTTTTCATCTTCGAATATTGAGTTTCCCATAAAGACATACGACGTTTGATTAATGCCTGTTGTCTTTTCAATTCTTTGATTTTTGGCACTAGCTTCTGTGCCGTTTCGAAGTGTCGAATCCCTGACTGCGCCACTTCAGTCAATTCTTGCTGATTGGTTTGTTGGATTGCTGCCTGACGAGACTGGGCATTCTTTATCTTCTCTTCGAGGAGTACAATTTCTTGTTTCCTGGATTTGATATTTGCTTTGCAAGCTTCATAATCCTTCTGGTTCTTCGAATGTTCAAGCTTAAGGGCGTCAGCCTTTTCTGTTGCATCATTAGCAGCTTTCCATGAGGAACTATGAGAATTTACCTTTGCTGTGAGTTGCTCGTCAACATTTCGTTTTCGAAGAATATTAGATTGAAGTTGATCAATCAGAGAACCCAGTAAAACAATCACTTCCGAAACCTCCTCTAAGACCAGAAGTAAATCCACTTTCTTTAAAAGATTGTTTAAGCTATGGCATTTGGTGGAATCCTTGCTCAGAACTTCAACGAGGTTGGTTTCAAAGAACTTTTTCCTTATTTGACGAAGGAGATTAGGAATATCATCCTTGTCACCAGACTTTTCCTAGACATTAGGAGAAGTTTCAAGCCCAATGGGCGAAACGTTATCAATACTCATCATGGTCTTGAGGAAGCTTACGGGATCAGTTTTCTTGAGTTGCTCCAGTTCTGAAGGAGTAAGCATTGCGGGGACCTACTTCGAAGTAGTCACAGGAGTAACTATAGTCCCGAAGGTCGAAGTTTCATGAGGACCGGGCGTAGGCAAGTTGGAAGTTTCCTCCGCAGCATCTTGTTCAGATATAGTATCGTCGCTGTCAGTTGGTTGTCCAGCTGCATTATCACTATCTGAACATTGGGGATTTTCCCCCATGTTGTCATCTTGATGAATAGGTGGAGAGTCATCATTTGCATGGCTTTCTTCAGCAACCACAGTTGGAATGATGGTTGCAAGGGGCTGAGCGTCTTCGACAACCGGAGAAAGCGCAAGAGATTTTTGTCGAGAAACACCTGTGTTGAACAATTAGAATTAATCAAAATGGAAAGGTTGCAAGAAGTTCATTTGTCATTAGAAAAGGCGTACGCTTACCTTGAAGATTGTCAAGATCAATGTTGAGGCTGAATGTCTTGAGGTCAGAAGTAGCCGTACCCACATCATCCTGCATTTATAAGGTAAGATGTTGAACCTAATCATTAAAATTAAAATTTATAAAGATGATTATGTTATGAAATCCAAATACCTTGGTTGGAACGTTGTCTGGACTTGAGTTGTGGCTCTCTACAATGGGGATAGTACTAGCAGCTTTTAAGGGTGATTCCTCAGAAGATACCTTGTCACTCGATGAAGTAAGCTTCAAAGTCCCAGATCCCTTTCCTTTGGGTGAAGGGGTGGCAGCTTTCTGTCTTTTCTTCAGTGCTTGTCTAGTACGAGGAGGAGATTTATCTTCGTCATCTGAAGCAGCTGTTTGAGGAACTTTTCGCTTCGAAGATGCTGGAGGTTTCGAGCTCTGAAAATACATATTAAAACCAAGTGAGTAATATTCATAAAATAACACAAGTCAAAATGTAAAGTATGTATGTACCGTGGGTTTCTTGCCAGTGGTGAAAGAATCACTCCCATTTGTCTTGGTGCTCTACGAAGCTCCAGAACCCTTCTGTGCAGGGGCCTCCTTGATATTTCTCTTTCGAATAACGGCTGTGAACAAAATGTAAATCAGTATTTCCGTGAAGAAGGAGAAGTTAGTCGAAGGATTGTCTAAACCCCAACCTTCAGGTATTGGAGTCAAGACGCGAACGTGCTCAAGGCCTATATGAAGATGTCCTTTGAAAGTATCCAAGGTATGCTTAGTCGGGACCACTCGTTCAACGTGTTTTTTAGATTGTTCCTGAAGGATTTTTATGAGATTCCCACACACGAACCAGTCTGGAAAAGGAGGGCTTAAAGCCACACCAAAATCAGCACTAGATAGTGGAGGAAATTTTGGGGGATTAAGTTCAAAAGCCACTTCATAACGTAGTTCGGGTCAAACGGACGTGGGCAATTTCAACCTATCCAGTTTAGCAGAAAACTTTTCACGTAAAGTGACCGCAGCCTCACGAACGGTCCGACTAAGATCATCAGGCCTGTAGATAGTTTCAAAGAATTTTTGAAATGCTTGGATTTCTTTAATATGAGTCGAAGTACCTTTATGGAAATTCGCCTGCACATCGGCAAAAGCTTCAGTTAGTTCCCGAGTACGGCTTCCAGCATCGAAGATTTGCATAGAATAATAATCTGTCCACCATTGATGAAAATCTATAGTAGAGTAAAAAGCAGGTTCGAAAGAGACGGGAGACAAAGTAGTGATGCCAACATATTTGGAGATTTTTGACATAACATATTATTTATCTGATATATTTTTATTAGGTTTAACATAACATCTTTTTAAGTATTTTAAAATACTTTAAATATAGTTTTCTCTTGATTTTCAAAACCTAATCTCTTGTAAATATTTTTTGTGATAAAACCCTAAATCATGTAGGTCTTAATTAGGTATAAAATTTTTATTTACCCTAATTAAGTTGACTTTTGTCAATTTTCAAAACTATTTTCAAACTTTAATTAAACAGACGACCAAGGTTTTCAGACAACAAAACCTTGTATCATTTCAAATCTCTCCAAATGTTTCTTATAAACACTAAATCATTTCTTTGGGCCTCTAATAGAGTGTAAGTCCCAACCCCTTTTTATCTTTCAAATACAGACAATAATACTGTTTACAACAACAGTACGTCATTTTCAATCAACTGTTTCTTATAAACAGTAAATCATTTCTTTGGGCCTCTAATAGAGTGTAAGTCCCAACACACTTTTTTTTTCTTTTTATAGTTTGTTTTTCAAAACTGTATTTACAAAATCTTCTTTCTGTTTTCAACATATTCTTCTGGTATTTGAAGGGCATTATTCCCGGTGAAACTCTTCAGATACCTATGTGACCTTTGTCCATCTTCACTTCTTCTGTTTTCAAAAACCTTTAACTGTTTATCATAAATATTCAACTGCTGTCAATAAAACATCAATTGCTGGTGAGGCTTTGTACATACATCTTCAAAGGCCTCCACTCCATCCAGGTTAGGCTTTACAAGCTTTCAATTTACAGTCTTCATTTAAATTACTGTCAAATATAACCTGTTTATATATTAGAACTACGTCTGAGTGAAACCTTAGGACGGTTAAAACTATATATATATATATATATATATATTATAGGACTATGGCCTAGGATTGAGAACGTCTTCCCGGTGAAACATCTTTAAAAAGTCTTAGAACCCAAAATAGGATACATCCACCCAAGAGGAATTATTCCCGATGAAATCTCTTACCCATTTTCTTTAGAGCCAAAATAAGTTCAAAACCACATAGCTTTCTCTTGTGCTATAACAAGGACCCTCGATGACCTTCGACTAGCCTCCTCTTGGGCTTTGTACAAGGACCCACAGGCTACGTAAAAGCATTCCCAGCTTCCTCTTGAGCTTGTATACAAGGACCCATCAGGTTTCTTATATACATAGGAACATGCCTTTAGTCACCGCTTAGCATATCCTGGTGAGTTTCTTCCACTCTTTAAACCAGACTTTAAATAAGCTAAGAATGCCTCAATCTCAGTATTGAGCACACCTTTTGGAATGAGAGACGTGGGCAGTCTCTGTCACCCTTATCTTCATTATTTTCCTTAGCAGAGTCTAGGTTCCATATCTGTCAATCCTTAGTCAGTGTCAGCCTTAATCTTGGGCTTTAAACAAGAAGTCTCAACTAGATAATCTTTCTGCCATAAAAACCCATGGAAAGGGTCAGCCTCCAAAATCACTCCTTAAATCCAAATTCCCTGGAAAGGGTTAGCTTCCAAAATTAAACTTTCAAAAGATAAAACTCTCTTGTAGAGTAAAACCCCTGGAAAGGGTTAGCCTCCAAAAATTCAACTTTTAAAAGATAATCTCACCAGTTGAGTCCCACCTAGGTCAGTCTCAATCAATAAAAACCAATTCCCCGATAGAGTCTACTTTAGGTCAACCACTCAAATAAAATACCAGTAGAGTCAATCTTCAAACCTGGGTTTTTCATTCATCAATTCCTGTTTAACAGAAGCACCATCCTCAGTAGGGTCAACCCTTAGGATAATCCTCAACAGAGTCAAAATCCCCTCTGAGTCAAAGATCCCACACTGGTAGATCTTTCTTTAAAAACTCAGCCTCAACCTTGGGCTTTGTACAAGGCACATACTCCTTTTAAAAGTCAAAACCCTGTTCATAAGAATTCCCTTATCCAGAGTCAACCACAACCTTGGGCTTCGTACAAGGCAGATAATAGAGTCTCCCCAGTGATTCCTTCACCATCAAGTAGCCACAACCTTGGGCTTTGTACAAGGCAGATAAACCATATTTTCTGTGTCAAAGATTCCTAACCTCTAGGATCTTTTCCCCATAGAGTCATCCATACTCAGTTTCCTCCACAGTCAGCCACAACCTTGGGCTTCATACAAGGCAGAAAATAATGATTTCCTCAGCTAGAGTCAGCCACAACCTTGGGCTTCATACAAGGCATAAAATAGAGTCTCCCTAGGTAGAGTCAGCCATAATTCTGGGCTTTGTACAGAACACTAAAAAACCTTTCAATCATAAAACAAAATAAAATACTCTCCAACTAGAGTCAGCCTCAATTCTAGGCTTTGTACATAACACAAATCATTCAAAAAATTAATTTCTAGTGGAGTCATCTCCTAGAGTCAATAAAAACAATCAAAAAGCCTCAAGCTTGGGCCTCATTCAAGCCAGCTAAAAATCAAATCTTTCAAACAGTAGATAGACATAGCTTATCTTTATAGGAAGATATTTCTCCTATCTCACCACAAACAAACAATCATTTCAAACAAACAATCATTTCAAACATTCTCCCATTTAGGACTCGTGAAAGGCATGCTCTGGCTACATCCCATACTTGTACAATTTTCCCTAATTTGGTCGAGAATCTTTCATTCAAGAGGCATGTGGCTGTCATACTTGATCAACCAAGTAGGCTCCCTCTCTTAATGAAACAATTTAGCTTTTCTGTCACTTAAAAAATGTTTGCGGTGGAATAGTAGAAATACCTCTCTATAAAGATGATTTCATGTCTCTTTACTGCAAACAGAGATTTAATTCAAGCTTCAACCTTGAGCTTCTAGCAAGGCACCCAAAAATAATTTATTTCCCTAATTAGTTCTCCAAACTACAAAAAGCTCTGACTTCCATTAGGGATATGTAGGCATGAGGTTCACAAGGAATCTCTCGAGCTAATAAAAAACCAAAAATAGTCAGTTTGTCTTTCTTTTAAATCAATTAAATTCCTTCTCCTAACACAAAGGAGAAACTTTCCCAATAATAAGCAACAAACACAAACACATAGACACAAACAAGGTTCCCGTAGAGTACTACGGATATGTAGGGTGCTTTAACTCTTCCCTATGTATAGCCGACCTCCCGGACTCCATAATTTCTAGTCTAGGTGAATCCCCACACTTAGCAAACTCCTAGGGTTTATTTGATATCCTTTTCCCCTCTCCTACTCGTAGGATAATTAAAAAGTTCGTGTGATATCGTAGGAAGAACTGAAACAAAATTCATCCCGCCACGGACACATTCTCCTTCCAAATTCCGCGTGAAGGGTCTAGCGTGCCGTCCTCCCAAGTGAAACGGGGAGGTAAAAAAAACGACACCACAATGTGACCTAGGAGCAGTAGAAATAACCAAAGTGTCTTAAAGTATATGGTTATAACTGAGAAGTTTTCCCACCTCTTATTTTTGCAGCTTGCCTTTTCCTTCTTTAGCCACGTCGGGGCGTGGAATTTAACATCCTGGTTTTTTAATTTAATATTTTTAATTAAATTTAGAGTGCTTGGTTTAATTTAATTTAATTATAATTTTTGAGATTTTTGAGTTTTATTAGAATTATTTAGGATTTTATTCAATTAAATTAATAGAGAATATGGAGAAATTTAGATTTTGGGAGGAAAATATGATTTTTATAAAACTAGTGGAATAAGGAGAGAGTTGTCAAGAGTTGATGAGAATTTATTAGATTTAATGAAAATAAAATAGGATTATTTAAATAGAAAAGAGAATTAGAGTAAGCATATATATAGTAAGGCGTCATAGCTTGAAGTTTTATTAGAAATCGAGGTAACGGGGAATTTTTTTATGATATGGGTGTTTAAGAGTGAAGGATGGAGAGGATGATTTATCCTCTTTTCTGTTTCTTTTCATTTTTCTTTCATTTATGATGATGATCATGAACCTTGAGATTATTTGGGAAAAACTTGTCTCACTTGTGTTGTTTGAATATGAATGTTTGATTGTGGATACATGTGATTATAAGATTAAATTCAGATTTGGAATATTGAAATGAATATGTGAACATTTTTGGAAAAGCATGTTGATTGATGATGGATTTGATGTTGTATATGTGAAATCTTTATGTGTTGAGTGTGAAAAAAGTTTTTTTGATTCTAGTACTAAAATATGCCGTGTGTTTTGGGCCTATTTGGGACTCGATTAGTGAGTTTTTGATCTATTTCAAATGGGAAGAAAAATCACAAAATGCCAAAAAACTTAGAAAAAATGCAGATGGACATAGAAGGGGATTGATCGATTTGTTTCATTTGTATTTGAGTTTTGAAAATGCGTTTGAGGTATGCTAGAATCCATGCTAGAAACGCTCCAAAACATTCTCCTTAAAGTTAGGACTTCAATCATTTGTTTCCTAAAATGTCTCTGCAATTTTAGCTTCTAGAAACACTCCAAGATATTCTCCACAAAGATTGGACTAGCTGCGAAAAGCACTCCAAAATATTCTCCACAATCGTATCCATGAAAACAGTGCTTCAAATATTAGAATCTTAAATATTCTCCTTATTTAATAACTAATCACATATCTTGAAATCATAGATGAAAAATAAATACGTTTATCCTTAACTTGAGCGCCACATAAGATTGCATAATATTTCCATAATATTTCCATAATATTCCCATATGGATTCATGCCATCTGTAGCAAGTCCAAGCCTAAGGTTTCTTGGCTCATTCCCGAATTCTGGATACAAAGCATCAACTTTCTTCCATTGTAAAGAATCAGCTGGATGACGAATGTATCCGTCACATTTCCTCTCATCTGCATGCCATCTTATATTCTTTGCATCATTTACATTATTGAACAATCGTTTCAGCCTTGGAATTATTGGAAGATACCATAACACCTTCGCAGGAGGACGTTGTATGCTTTCATCACAATTGAAATCATTATCCTTCTCTTTGTAGCGTGATAGTCCACACCTGGGGCACCTATTCAACTCTTCAAACTCATTTCGATACAATATACAATCATTAGGGCATGCATGTATTTTCTTATACTCCATTCCCATTGGACACAATATCTTCTTTGCCTCATAGTTACGATTGGGTAATGTGTTACCTTCTGGGAGCATTTCTTTCAAAAGCTCGAGCAATTCAGTGAAGCTTTTATCTGTCCATCCATTTCTCGCCTTCAAGTTGAACAATCTCAGCACAGCAGACAACCGTGTAAAGTTAGTGCACCCCGGATACAAAGTCTCTTCTCTGTCTTTGCACAAATTATCATACATATGTGCTCGTTGGAAAGACTCTGGGCCTATATCGCGGATCATATCATCTAGTCGATTGTTCATATCTACATTGACTTCATTTGTATTTGACGCACTTGACATGTTTACCGACTCGCCATGCCATATCCATTTGGTATAATTTTGGTTAATCCCATAACAAATAAGATGACTTTTTATCAATTCAAAATGTAACGAGGGAATATTCAAACATTTAACACAAGGACAATAAAACTTTCCGTTATTATCAGGAAGTTTTTCAAAAGCAAATTGTATAAACTCGCTCACTCCTTTCTTATACTCTTCACTTAAACGGTTAGAATTCATCCAACTACGATCCATAGTTACTTCTGAAAAAACACATACACAAATAGTAAGTTAAGGTACTTACTTAGTCTAATGTAATTATAGAAGAATTTTTATTATATATATATATATATATATATATATATATATATATATATATATATATATATATATATATATATATATATATATATATATAGTTTCTCTACAATATTCTTCTAAATGGCTACAAGTCTAGATTAGCTTATAAATGATTAGAACTTACTGTATGATGTTCTTATAACTAACAAAATTAATAAATGCATTACAATGATCTATGTGTCTACAACATGTCAGACAAGTTATTTTCTTGTAATAGACTCAAACTGGTAGAGTAAACATATAGACACCACACCATATAAGAAAAATAATATTCATGTGACAAAAAGAACCAATTTAAAACTTATATTTTGATGGTTCATGACATTAACTATAGGAATAACATAAAATATTTTGGACAAACCTTCGCAGCACAAGACATGCAAAAGTCATATATACTTTCTCAAAACAGAAAAATGTTGAACACCACTCTGTAATGATGCTAATCCATCCACATTTTAAGGTAGAAAAGATTCCTAATCCCCCATCCCACATCCTGTCTTATAATTTACATCGCTTTCCGCCGTATAGTATAAGATTAAGATTGAACTATATTTATTTGTCAAAATAATACTACAAATAAACAAAAGATGAAGGTTCAAAGCCAGACAGCATGATTACCAATGAGATCCAAATCCGTAATGATGCTATTTGCATATTGCTTTAATAAATAAAATAAATCACTTTTCTAAATAATATGAAATGATGCCGGCACGCGTTGCACACCAACTCTTGGCACATACTATTATTGATCCGAGTTTGTATAAAATATAGTCATCTGTGATCTTGAACTTTATTACTCTTACTCTAAAGAGAAATTTCAGTCCTCTTATCCTAGCACAGTTTTACATGAAACCTATAGTTGCGGTGAGTATAATAAAAAATATCATGCATATAATTAATTAAGTTAGAGTTTTTAAGTTTCTAAGAAAATTGAGTATGTCATGAAGCATGCGATGCAGAAAACAACTCTTTATTCTCACTTCGTCCAAATAAACAACACTTTATTTTACATGAAACTTATTATTAAAGTGTTTGTTTTGTCATGATGAAACAGAAAAATTGAAAATGTTCTCCCATTCTCAGGCCTTTTATACATTATAGAGGGACAGACCTTTGATAAGCAACCCATTTTCTATGGAAGTGCTTTGGATTTTTTCTTTTGATATTTAACAATGTCTTAGGGGTAGAAAGGTATAACTTATGAATTTGGATATAAAAAATTGTTTAGTGAGAAACAGGTTGAAGCAAATTCAAGATGAAAAGTGGGAAAGTCTTTAGTCAACTGTAAGAACAAGGGAGATACTATCGGTTGTGTTGTGCTAACTATAGATGGGTTAAGTTCAAAAGCCATAGTTATGGAACTATGACAAAATGTAATTAAAAAGAGATTAAATGAATAGACTCTCATTTTGGAGAACCATTTAAATATTATACCAAACAGGTCAACAATTGAACCAATATGCCTTAACAGAAAGTTTTAGAAAGCAACATTCTGACTCAAACTAATTGGTATCACTATCTTCCAACTCAAACTAATGTTCTGACTTCTGATCCTCAAATTGCAACTGTCTTAAGGATTTTTTAAGAAACTCAAAACTGAAGGCCATAGACTTTGCTAAAACCAAACTGCAAACATATCCCTATTGCCTTTCTGGTTAGAACTTTTATGGACTAAATAAAACATGTGTTTGTTTCCAAAGCAAAATCCAGTAGGAAAATTAACAACACTAACTTTCATTTTACTAACTATTACTTCCATAGGAAAATTAACTTTCAAATATCTATGTTGGTATATTCTCATAATTTGAATAGTTTTTCTGCATCACTTTTTTTTTTTGGAATTAAAATCTCTCTTTTAACCCATCACTCTTCCATCATTTTTTTGTCACATTCATTTCCTCTATATTATTATGCTAAGGCCATTTTTATCATTCTGACAATGTCAAATTTCTAATTGACGCAAGTACTTGTTTCAGAAGTAAATTCATGAGCACGGTTCATTTTATGTTAATTTTCTGCCTCTGGTTTTTATCCAAATGAAGAATATAAATACAAAAGCAGTAACAACAAAATTTAACAACACTAACAATTCCAATTTCAATTCCAACTAACACCCCACTTATCTCCTAACAAAATCCAGTAGAAAGAGAAAACAAAATCCAGCAGAAAGAGAAAACCAATTCAATTTCCTAAGACCCCACTTATCTTTCTCGACAAAAATCAGTAGAAAACCAATTCAAAATTAAACTTAAAAGCCAATTCAAGACACTATAAATGGATAAATGAACATAAAGTTAGCTTGTACAAGGTTAAACTTCATTGATTTCCAAGAAAATTCTCAATTTATGAAACAGAAACATGGGAATTCAAACAAACTTCAAACTAAACCTAAATTAACCTTGAAAAATACCTAAATCTGAACTGACCTTGGAAAATCTGTACAGAAGCAGAGGTGGAGAATCAGGAAATCTGAATGTCGACGGAAACTGCAGCAACGTATTTGTCGTCGCAGAGAAGGAAAGTGAGAAGGCAATTGATGGTTTGTTTCGCGCAGAGAGAGAAAGTGAAAAGGAAACGTGATTACGGTTTCTTCCACCGACGAGAGAGAAGAAAGAGGAACCGTGTTTAGGGTTTCTTTCAGTCACCAAGTAAGAAATGAAAGGGTTGAGAGAGCAAACGTGTGAGGGTGCTTTTGTGAAAAAAAAGAGGGAAAATTTGTGTTTTCGCGGAGAAGTGAGGGAATAATATTAGATGCATTAGGCACTTTTGTATCTCACCTAGTTATTTTAATTATAAAAAATCTTTTTAAATCAGATTAACAGATTTAAATATTATTTGCTTTATTAGGCAGACCGTGTCCTACCTTTTTCAAGTTTTTAAATCAAGTGGAAAACGTATGATTTAAAATGTATGATTTAAAATGTGTTTTTTGCACTAGTGTATGTTGCATTATATTATTTGTTGAGTCTGATCCAATTAACAATTAAGTTCAGGCGCGATGTCGAATGGCTTGCATAGGACATCTTCTTCGACATGTTGTCTAGATGTTGAAACATTTCAACTCAACATTCTCCATTGTCAAATAGAACTTTCACCTACTTTCTCTTACAAGTTACAAATCCTATCTAACAAATTGCTACTCTACTAGTTTTACCAAACATAATGCCAATTCAAATTATCGAGAAACAACAGGCACATCTCTTGAGGATCCAAAATATAATGCCTTCATAATAAATAAAATAATTTCCTTTTCTTAGTGTTTGTTGCTAGTTACTTATTTTATGGATCCAAGTATATCATATGGTTTTTCCTAGGTACATGGTTATATACAAATAATTAGCATCACATCATTCAAAACAATCGACTTTACCTTCTTTTTTTTGTCTTACAACTTTCGTTTCCCATCTATAGTCACAAAAATGGGTAGAAGAAAAGTGAAATTGGCTTTTATTGTGAATGATGTTGCAAGGAAAGCAGCATACAGGAATAGGTGCTCTTAAAATTCATGATAGTGCCCAAATTTGAGAAAAGCAAGAAAACGATGAATCAAGAGATTTTCCTCAAACAAAGAGTTTCCAAGGCTAAAGAAAAACTAAAGAAGCAAATGAGAGAGAATATGGAGAAAGAGATGATGATGGTCATGTTTCAATGTTTCAATGCTGGAAAAGTTGGGGACCACAATATGTCAGGGGTTGATTTGAATTCTCTTGCTTCATTTATTGACCATAGCTTGAAGAACATTGCTAGAAGGTTGGAAGCAGATGATATTAATAATGGGGAAATTCAGATGAATAACTGTGACAACATTCAAAGGGAATCGTTTCTGGATTTGACGAATGGTAATAATGATTAAAATCTTGAGAGTGAATTTTGGATAACCTACAACCTTGAGTGAAATCATGTATGTTTGTTTTGCATACCCAGTGTTTTAGTCACAGTTTATATGATTCCAAAATTAATTTTGTTTATGTACTGGTTTGATTGAATAAAAAAAGAGTCTTTTGTTTGAAGTTGTCAATACATTTGCAAAAAAAGTTACCACTTACTACTATAATAATTTATTTATGGCTAACATTTATTTAATCCATAAATAACTTATCCCAAATTACCCTTAATCTAATTGGAACATTTTACCCCTTCTTTGATTTAGGAAGATTGGGTTGTGTTATTTGTAATAGGTTGGAGTACCCTTTTATTAAATTATTGCATATTACAAAAAAAAAAACAATTGAAATATCAGTAAATTCAAGAGGTTAATTTGCAAGTGGTTTTAAGAATTCATGCAAATTAGCATATTAAAAACACTCTTATTATATTTGTAGGTGGTTTTAAAATACTTTGCGAATTAGTTTATAACCCAACATTTCATGTGTGGAAAATGATCTATTTTGGTGGATCAAGGTAATTTGATATGCATATCAGTTGGTAGAATAACTCTTCCTAGCCACACTATACTTGTAGATGACCTTATGATATTTTGCAACGCTACCTAGAAAAATGCTCAAGTTATTAACCATCGTCTTCAAGAATATGGTCATAATTCAAGTCAACACATCATTCCAACTAAACTAAGTTTTATGGTGGAGGTACTTCTGGATCTAGGTTAGGCACATTGTAGATATACTTGGATTCAAGTTGAACTGACACCATTTTATCTAGGAATTCCTATATTCAAAGTTAAGCCTAAAACTCATCATCTCGATATAATAGAAGATATAATATTAGTCAAACTAGCTACTTGGAAGTGACAACCTATTTCTTTGCACAACTACAATATTTATGTTTCATGACAAAGCGTTCACCTCGACTCACCAATAATTGAGATATATGTCCTGGCAGCACCATCATTTTTAAAAAATATATATAACCCATACCCTCGGTTATTACAAAAAATAGCGGGAATATAACTGCTATGGAAACTTGTTTCGAATCACAATTAATGCATTTTATGTTTTATTTTTATTTTTATTTTTAATTGGTTAAGGGTCACATGGCGTCTTTCCCTATTTTTTATATTTTATTTGTGTTGCTCTATGTTATATTGTCCAACTGAGGGGTAATATCTTTTGCATCAACATTTTCAAATATCCGGTTTTTTTTTTAATTATTAACTAATCTATTACATCAGTTATGTCCAAAAATCGACTTGTAGGTTATTTTATATGAATTCCCAGAATATGTTACTATATGAGGCTTTTTTTAATTGATATGTTTTATCGGTTTTTCCTAAAAGTCGATTTGTTTGTTCTTTTGCATTAATTTTATGATGTCTGGAGGGAAAGATGCTGCCTAAGTTTTTGGTCGTTGAAATTTTTATGCAACTTCTGAAAAAATGTAATCTCTTGTTAAGAATAATGCAACAATATAGAACTGTTTCCAAAAGTATTCAAGGGGACATTTTTCAGTTATTGTCAAAGATAAATTGTAGAAACACTTAAAAATCATTTCCAAAAGTATTTTAGGGAATATTTGTAAGGTGTTGCAAGAATTGTCTCAGCAAAAAACAAAAAACCTTGGCTGATCGTTTTTTAGGCATCAATTTTCACATGTTGCCTAAAAAAGTGTTGCCATGAGCAATTCATATTGTAGTAAATTCAAGTGTTGTAGCCGATTATCACGGGGTGTAACCTGTTACAAGTATGGGAAAAAGTCAAATAAGTTTAGAAAAAGTGATACTGGAGTTGGTGTAACCGGTTACGTATTTGCAGTAACCGATTACGTATTCGTAGTAACCGGTTACTATAACTGGTTACCACGATTATGAAATTGTTTTTGTTTCAACTGTAACCGATTTCATGTATTTTGTAACTAGTTACAAGTATGAAAATTTAGTTTTTTCAATTATTTGATTTTGTAACTTGTGTCCTAATCAACCTGTAAATGTTTAAATTCCTTCGAGGTATTGTTATCAATAAATATTAAAAATATCTCATCCTCAATTTTTCTTGTTTCTCTCTTAACTTGTATTCTTTATCAACACTGCAGACGAACATCAGCACAACATTCATCGTGTTCGTCCCTGTTCCTTTGAGGCTGTCCCATTAAATCGCACACCAAACATAACACGATCAAAAATTTGATTGTGTTCGTATTGACCATGCGGTTGCTAAGCTAAATTTGAAAAAAAATGTTATATTTGTTTGAAATTAATGATTAAGATTAACTAATTTCAAATAAAGTATAAATGGAAGTGTTAAATTTGAATTCAAATTGGGAATTAGGGTTTATGCCTTAATTTGTTTTATTTACATGGATTTTGTTGAAACACTTCTGAATTTTGAGGACAACATGTTATCATCCTATCTCCTCTAACAAGTGTTCTTGCAGGTCCTCGTATTGTTAGATCTTATATATTTTGTTTTAGCTTTAACATGATCTTATCAAAACATTGGCAGAAGCATTTGGTTCAAATAACAGCATATTCCATCCAATCAAAATAAACCAACGTGCATCTATTTAAAAGATAATGATCATCTACTCAAAGGACTATCTTCTTAATCCTCAAAGTACACATCCAGCTAAGACAAATTGCTCATCTACTCAAAGGACTGTCTTCTGGTCTCCTTAAAGTACACATCCAGCTAAGAAAGATTTTTTATTGTCTTGCAAGTACAAACAGACATGTTCCTTCAAGCTCCTATATAACTAGCACCTCTTGCAAAGAACAAAACTACTTTGACATTCAAGCTTAATCTCATTTTGAATCAAAGTCAAAAAGCTTATCTTATTCATAAGAAAAAGAAGAAATCTTATCACTGCCAAATAGTGAATCATCTTCAAATCATCCATTAAATACTTTTGTATATCCTCAAGAGATATAAAATCTTGATTGTAAAAAGAGAGAAAGAAAGTTCTAAAGTGATACTTTAGTGTGTGTAAAAGCCTTTTGAGGTTGTGTAAAGCATAACATTTTTATCCCTCTTTAAAGGATAAATGTGTAAGATATAAGAAAATCTCATTGTGTGTGAGGACTGGACTAACCCTTTTAATGAACCGGTATAAACCTTTGTGTGTTCTTTATTACCAGTCTTATATTTCATTAGATCTTACTCACACACATAAACTAAATTTTTAAGAGGTCACTATTCAAACCTCCCCTTTCTAGTGACATTTATTTCCAACAGATTTAATATTTGATGATTTTAAATTTGGTAGTTACCTTTGAATCAGGTCCCTTGATTTAATTAAGAAATAAGGAATTGAGGTTGATGTTGAGTTTTGTTGTGTTTAAAATTGTGATAATTCAGATTAGGTATTAAATTTGATTTAAATTTTAACAACTAAGGACTATGCTTGGTTTGAATAGGAAATTAGGTACTCTGATTTATGTTGGGTTTTGGTGTATTAACAAATGTTTTAATTTAGGCTTACTATGGAAAACTACGACCATTTTGATTCCAACAATGATGAATCTAATGTTGAATCAGACTACGCTCAGGATGACAGCAATTCAGTGTGTAGTGCGTTCCAAAGTTCAAATGATGGTGATTGCCATGGTAATAGTCACAACAAAGATTTTGTCGAAATAGATGCAGTTGTAGGTGATAGAAAGGTGAATATTAATGCCCTTACTGCTGATGAAATTCGTGTTATGGAACTCGGTACAATTGATGAAGCTAATGAATTTTATTTTAAGTATGGTAAATGCAAAGGATTTTCCTATAGGAAAAGTGATGTTAGGACAAGAGGGACTGAGGGTGGTAAAATAACAGTAATGAGGCAGTTTGTATGCAATAGACACGGTCTAAGAGAGATGAAACACTTTAGAAGGGTTGATAGGAAAAGAGAAAACAGACCTACGACCCGCACTAAATGTCCCGCTAGGCTTCGTGTGCATTACAAAGCCGACAATGATAAATATGTAGTGTCTTTTTTTTGAAGAGGCTCACAACCATGAATTAACCCCAACTATGTTTATAAACTTACACCCCATTTATCGTGACATTTCTAAAGTAGATAGAGTTCAGATTGATAGTCTTCAGTCACATGGAATTAGAACTTGTCAACTAATGGGGTACATGGTTGCTCAAAAGGGTGGAAACGATTGTGTTGGATTTACAAAGAAGGATTTGTACAATTATTTTGATTAAAAAATGTGTGTTACTATTAAAGATGGTGACGTTGTCGGTGCTTTAAATTATCTACATGTGAATTCATCTGCTGATCCCATGATATATGCTAAATATGCCGTCACCAGTGATGGGAAAATGAAGTCTCTTTTTGGGATGATGGGAGAAGTAGATCTGACTTTTTTTGTTTCAGTGATGTGGTTGCATTCGACACGACTTACAAGAAGAACAAATACAACTACCCATTAGTTATATTTTCAAGGTGTAACCAACACTCTCAAACAGTTATTTTTGGTGCTACATTGGTGTCAGATGAAACGACATATATGTATAAGTGGTTGTTGGAGTGTTTTTTTAGAATGCATGGACGATAAATACCCAGAAGAAGTTGTAACAGACGGAGATGGGGAGATGAGGGAAGCTATAAAACAGGTGTTTTCATATGCGACACATCGATTATGCGCTTGTTCAGGATATTGCCCCAGTTGGACTGACCCTTGCCCCTCAAGTTATCGTAGAATGTCCTTGTAAGCTTTGCTATGTTCTAAGATGAACCCCTTTATGACTAGATACCTCTTGAGTGCATCTATGGGGGAACTTCTTTGTTGAACTAATCCTTGCTCGATGATAACCTTTATTGCATTTACAATCCTGTTAATTAAATAAATTGTCTAAACTCCATTATTTAATTTAAAATTTTACGCATGTGTAGGAGGAGTACTGTAGACGGAAGGGAACATTTTTAGCTCAACATCCTGAGTTAGGTGGTCCATGGGGCCAACATCCTTTAGATCCAGCTATTGATTTTCATCTTTATATAGAATCATCTAGTGGAAAGAATAAAAATTGAAAAAATTATGGCAGTAAACCTTTAGCCTCTAACTATAGAAAAGGGGATAATAGGTCTTTATTTAGGAGAATTGCAGACGGGGGAAGGTCTTCACGTCCTCCAATATTAACCCCTAAAATTGCTAAAACAGTTAGATAGTTAGTTCAAAGTGAAGTAGCACATAGAGCCGCGACATGTAAAGCTGCAAAAAAATGCTGAAATGGAAGAAATGAGAAAAAGACAAATTCAGTTAGAAGAAGCATCGAGAGTTTCACAAGAGCAAATAAAAGCTACACAACAAAAAAAATGCAAGAATATATGCTTCATCAACAAGCTTTTGGTGGCTAGAGAGCGGTAGACGAGAATGAGAATGAATATCCATTATAATTTTCATATTTTGAATTTAATTAATTATGGATTTATTTAACTAGTTATGAATTTAAATATTTTAATTTTTTATAAATTTAAATTTTTTCAATTAATTTCTGAAATTTATTATTTATTTTATTTAGATTATTATAAATATTAAAATTAATATTTGTAATTATATAAATATAAATTTTGTATTATATCAATTACATTTTGCGTTGTGTAAATCATTTAGCTAATTTAAATTTTGCAAGGTATTTTTCACCCTGCAAATACAAATTTTGTGAGGTGATTTTCACCTTGAAAATAAATGTCACGTTACATCATGCATGCCCTTCAGACACCAGCTGCTTTGCATTTCTCTAATTTTTGGGAAAGGAGTTCTGAAGTGAATTATACCTAGTAACGTTGCGGCGTGATTTTCATTTAGCAACGTTGCAACGTGAATTTCACCCTTCAACAAGTTGCGACTAACATTTTTGCAGGATGTTTGGTCTTCCTCGCAATAGTTTAGTTACATGGTGTTTTTTTTACATTTGCGAGGTGATATTCACTTGATAACTAGAGGTTTTTTTTGGGTAGTGATTGGCGACTGTTTTGAAAAAACTGATACTTGTTAAACTACTGAATTTTTTATCTTTAATCAAAAAATCTTGTAAGTATAGGTACTTTTAAAAATTCCTTATGTTCCATAACATACCAAATTGTTAACATATCCGATCCCTTGAATTTCTCATATACACTATCAAATATTTTAATTTCTACTAATATTTTATATGTTCTACCGAATTTTTTTCACTTTTTTTGATAAAATTTTGACAAAGATTACGTAGATATTATGGAAATATGTGGGAGTTCCAAATCAAGGTTTGGTGGCAGGTTAAAATCTTTAGGGATTTTCTTATTCCACCCATGCAAAAAAAAACCCTTTGCAATTCCTAAAATGCCCCTCTAAAATGAAAAGTATATTTATGGTACACACCTTTTTTTGTTAAAATTCATTGAAAATTGGAAGTATATTTGCGGTTTTAATCCGGTAATAGATTTCTGGTTTTAATGTTACCAGTAGCAGAAACATTTTAGGCAAAGAAATATATCATTTTTACCTTTAATATATTTACGGTTGTTTCGCACTAAATACAAATAACTATACAATTCATACATCCAAGACAATTGGAAGAAAGACATAAACAAATACTATAACAAAAAAACTATAACCAAAATACAAAAACATTAACAAATACTACTGGGTATGGAGGATGATGAGTCGGCTTGTCACCCTCAAGGCGTCCTTTCGTTGCCTCCTGTAAAACAGAGCCTCCTGAGCCTCTGCCATGATGGCATCCAGAACACCTATAACATCAAATCCCTCATAGGGAACTCTCAGGGTAACTCCCAACATCTCAACCAAAAGATCCAATGCCTCCTTTTTACCGATCCTATCATGATCCAAGAACCTCCCTCTGATCAGAAGATGCAGTAGACACGAGACATCGTTGAGTGTGACCGTCATCTCACCATGTGGTAGGTGAAACGACGATGTCTCATGGAGCCACCTCTCAACGAAAGCCTTAATCATACCCCAGTTGACCATGCTATATCCACAATGGGACAAATCTTTCAACCTTGATAGAAGTAAAAGCTCATTAAAACCATGGCTCAAAAGGTGGTACGAGTCTATTGATCTTCCCTTTATGGTTAATGACCTTGAGCGTATCACAATCCTGCATAAATATGTAGACGAAATTAATCAACGAACCAACAATCCAAATTAATAATATAATTCATAATCAAAATGTAATATAAATCAAATAGAAAAATTTATACTTGTTCGTCCAAGATATGTCTAGCAACCTGGTCAGCGTAAAAAGAAAGATAGGATAAATCAGACGGTCCACCTCCAAAAGCATGAGGCACCGCAGGCGCAACCTATGCAGGTGCACACTCAGGCGCAACCTCATGAGCATGCTTAGGTGTCTGCGATGATCGAGGAGCCGCCTCATGTGTTGTTTGGGGTTGTGATGGAGACTGTGATGGAGGCTGTGACTAGGGCTATGGTGTCGCTTGAGAATCAGAGGTCTATCGCGCCTAAAATGCTATAGGTCGTGTATCCGGTACGGCCTGTCTTGAGGCAGGAAGAGGTTGGGTTTCCTGACTTCTTTCTCTCCGCACAACAGCATGTTGTGCAACTTGCCATGTATCAATTGGGATGTTCTGCCAATCATTGCTCCTGTAGAAGCAACGAAAAAATGTTAACAGAAGGATCTATGCAAAGTTGAAAAACAGATACAGACAAAACTAGAAATGCACTTGCAATTTTGTTCTTGATGAAAACCGAAAATGCATTTTTGATTTCTTCTGCGATTTCAGAGTTACGTTAATGCCTTCCCACCCAGATAAATGAGCACAACAAAATAGACATTGGTCATGAAAAATACATTTCCAACACTTTACTAATGATTCCTAATGTTGAAAACAAACCACAAATTTCCAATTTCTAACCTAAAACACACATTGGAGTATATTTTATATAAACTCTAAAAATGTTAAAAACAACTTAATTGATTTATTTTGGTTGTTTCTTGTTGATTGATTGTAGTTGAATGCTTGAGCTATTGGTGCTTGATACTTTCGAACAACCTCGGTTGCAAATGTGGTTGATTTGATGAAAATGGAATTGAGGGAGTTTGGAGAGTGTTTTGGTTTTGTTAGAGTTTGAAACTGTAATGGGAGAGGAAGAGGCAGCGCACGTTTAAGTTGCTCCACGAACCAGAAATATACTTACGGTTCCATATCATAGGTATATTTTCGGTTAGTTCTCAACTAGTAAACGTTCAGGTCTATTATAGTGCGAAACGAAATACAATTTTAGTTTTAAGGAGCATTTTTAGAATTTCGCGTGATAAACTATAAAAGCATAGAATGAAATAAGAAATATAAATAAAAATTCTCAAATCATAATATTTGAGATTTTCTTTATTGACCCCCCTATGGGGGTCACCCCTAGCGAAATTCCCAAGTTGCTGCTTCGGAAATGTATCTCCGAAGTGTTTTTTTTCTAGATTTTTTCAGAGTTCAGAAGTGCACTTCCAAAAACCCCAAATGGGGGGTGTTTTCGTAGATGCAATTCTGAAAACAACTTTTTCACATTTTTGGGGGTTTTCGGAAGTGCACTTCCGAAATATGAAGAAATTGTGTTTTTTTTTTTATGTTTTTCTAAACTAGGTTTATTCTTGTATTTTTAATTAAACGAAAACACCGAATAAAATAAACGAAATATCAACATAAAATACTAATATTATATATACAAGCCGAATTATGTATACAAGCCGAATAAAATACTAATAGTGTGTGAAAATGTACGTGAATGTCAAGAAATACAACCAGAATACAATAAAATCCAATAAAAATAAATCGGAACCCCCTACTGAGTATGCCTAACCCTAACGCCCTGGGACCTCCTCTGCCTCTTATATGTCGTCGCACCGCCCGCATCATCGTCCATCCTCTCCACCACGGCGGCTGCCGCTGGACCGCTCTGATCAATGTTACCTCGCTCCAACGCGTCCCGCCCAAGCATCTATATCCGCTGGCATATCGGCAGGAGATCAATGGCATGGTCATCCTCGGTCTGCTGGTTCTTCAGGATCTCCTCGTATGCTGGCCTAAGAGCTCCGGGAGGGTCGGGTGTCTTCAGAGGATGTGACACCCGATAGAACCATGTCACGTACCCCTCTACACAACGCTACTCCTGGGTGGCCTGCATGCGACGATACTCCTCTTGGACCAAATGATACTCCCAGTCCTCAAATATGGCAGTGAGCTCCACTCAGGTAACTGTGTCGAGAGCAGCCTCAAACGGTGACCTCGGTATCATCTTCACATGTCCAAACTGCCGCATGCACCGCTCAGGGAGATACCTCACCATGGTGTTGACCCCGCATGCCAACCAGCCAGAGTATAACGCGATGCGGTCAAAGGGGACAACAGCAGTGTAGTCACTGAATGGCCTCCAACGAATGTCATCGTGAGTTGTGTGGTTGAGGTACCCGCGATATGGTCCCACTGCATTGTTCCCCCTTTGGAGAACGTATCGGGCGGCTCTGGGCATGGCATCATCGTACGCAGGATCAATGGCGAAGCCGTGGATGCGGGGGAAGTAGGAGATGATCCAGCTCTGAAACACAAACATGATAATGTATTAAAAATAAATACGAACCATAAATAAATGTGAAACAATTAAAATGAAACGTACCATCAGGAGTGTGGCAGATCCGGTCAACTGCCTGGTCCTCTAGTTGGAGGCTTCATTCAGCTTCCGGTAAATGTATACCAGAATAGCTGACCCCCAGTTCCACTGGTGAATGGTAGTGAGGTCCATGAAGTAGCATAGGTAGGTCACGTCGACGTAGATTGCACTCTTGTCCACAAAGAGTGCAGTTCCTACCAGGAGCATGAACTAGCATCGGAGAGCGCAGACACGGTGATACTCTGTAAATAGACTGTTACCCGCCTCCTCGGACTTGGCCGCCGCCACCAGGTGGTTCTCATACAACTCTTTCAAGCTGGAGAACCGGATATGGGCCCCACTCGTCGTCCTGCACTCAAACTCAGCCATGTATGGGTCCATACCCAAATAGTCTACCATCCACTCGATCGCCTCGACCCTCTGGATCTGGGAATGGTGCAGCAGTCTCCCTCTGATAGACAAGTGGAGAAGACAATGCACATCGTGAAAGGTGATCGTCAACTCCCCAACAGGTAAGTGGAAGGAAGACGTCTCCCGATGCCACCGCTCCACGAAAGCCCCCTACATGCCGTGGCTGATGGCGGTATACCCGGTCATGCATAACCCATCTAGACCGGAAGCCTGCACCACATCATTAAACCATTGCGCCTCTGGTTTAAAGAGAACAAAAATCTTCCGCGCCTGTTTCACCATTTTTAGCGTCGGTTTTTCCTGTTACAACAAAAACAAAAATAAAAAAGATTGTTAATTAGACTGTGAAGAAAATGTGAAATAAAAAGCTAAATAAAAAGCGGTTAAATAATAAAGTCGGATAAATTATAAAAATACCTCTCCCTCCCATACATGTCGAGCGATGTGCTCATGGTAGGAAATCAGCACAGAAGTGTCCCTAGGCCCTCTCGGGTAGTCATCCTCCTCCTTCTCCTCCCCGTGTGGAGGATCAACATCAGGTATCTCCTCCTCCGCCTCCTGGTATCTCACCTCCTCCGTACCTCCTCCTGACGGGAAGAAGATACCCAAGCCAGCCGACTCCTCGATCCAGACAAGGAACCAGACCCATCTGTCTGGACGGATGCTCGTACTCTACCCTGTCCCCGCGTCGATGCCAGCTGCGCCGCCCGCTCGCGTCTAGCCGACGCTGTTTGTGTGTCTCTCCCCTGTCTGATACGTGCTGGGTTGTTTGCCATTTTTCTAAAAAAAATTGAAAGCCATTAGAATGCGAAACACTCAAGAAAATAAAAAAAAACAACTCTGGGTATATTTCGGAAGTGCATTTCCGAAACTGGGCAGAGAGGTGTTTTCGGAAATGCACTTCTGAAACCCCCCTGCGAACACCATTTTTGCAGCAACCCATTTCCTCCCTAAATGCTTCAAAATCAAATTTTTACTAACTAAACACACACATTGAACTATAATAACTAAACCCTATAACATTTTACTAATTTCTAACAATCCAAAAATGCATTTCAATCCTATAGTTGAAAGATTTAAAACTTACAAATTGGAAGCTTTGAAACTTGAAGTTTGAGTGGCCTTTGAAGGTTGTAGAGCAACATTGAAAAGCAAATTCCTATAGTAGGATGGAGAAATGGAAGGATTTTGTGAAAATTTTGAGTTTTAGGGTAAAAATGAAAATGGGGGGCTGTTTTGTTTAAACAGCAAAACGCACATTTTTTCGGAAATACATCTCCGAAGTGGTGATTTCGAAAATATATTTTTGAAATATTTTTTTACCTAAAAAAAGATGATTTCGGAAATGTATTTCTAAAGTATATGGGCATTATGAGAAATTCGCCGCGGGTGACAAGAAGGTAAGTGGGACAATAAAAAAATTCTCTAATATTTAAGCAAAGCAAAATTCAAAGAGGCCCACCCTTTATGTGTAGCTTGGAGCGGCCCAACAAACAGTAATCCTTCCCCACTATGAAATAGTCCACGTGCTGAATTTGAGAAATAGTAATGCTGATAAATACTATGAATTATTCCAATCATATTATAAATCGAAGTACATGAATATAGAGATTACGATTCTAGATACATCCTTTTAAAAACGAAAATATATTAAATTCATAAAATCTTCTATTTTATGCATCTATGTGGATGGAATGAAAATAAACTCATTTTACCGTTGAAAGAAAATGCCAGTTGGAAAATCAAGACACACGCATCTAACCACGTACATATGTCGAACATGAACTCTTATATATACAACACATTATTCAGAAAACAAAAATCACAACCATCATTCTTCTTTTTCTTTATCGATTTTCATCTTATTTTCTTGTCAAAACCATGACTAGGAGAAAGTTGAAACTTGCTTTCATTGAGAACGATAAGGCTAGGAAATTAACATACAATAAAAGGAAGAAGAGTTTATTGAAGAAGGTTGATGAAATAACAACACTTTGTGGTATCTACGCTTGCGCCATAATTTATGGCCCGTACGATCCACGACCTGAGATCTGGCCATCGCCGTCGAGAGTGGAAAAGGTGCTTTCGAAATTCAAGACAGCGCCTGAGTTTGATCAAAGCAGAAGGATGGTGAATCAAGAGAGTTTTCTAAAACAAAGGATTTCCAAGGGTGAAAACCAACTTCAAAAGCAACGGAGAGACAACAGAGAGAACGAGACAACTATGCTCATGTTTCAATGTCTCCATGCTGGGAAGGTCGTGCCGAACGATGTGTCGATGGGTGGTTTGAATGATCTTGCTTGGTTGATCGATCAGAATTTGAAAAAGATTGGTAGAAGGTTGGAATCTAGTGATAGTAACAATAATATTCATCCAAATCAAAGCGAAATACAACCACTGCCGTTTACGGATTTGATGAATGGTAATGGTGATGAGACAGTGTCACTGCCATTTGGTAATGATGATGAAAATCTTGAGAATGAATTTTGGAGGAACCTACAATAGTAGAATCAAATCATGTATATGTACTTCTTAAATTATTAGTACTGTATATGTACTTGTTTGATTAAATAAAAATGTTTGGCACACACACACACATCTCACACACACACACACATACATATCATTCTATACATTTTCATAAAATGACTTATCTCACACACACACACATCTAAATGTTTGGCAGCAAGTGTGATATGAGAATAGATATTTGTTCTTTATTTTGGTATTATTGATGAATTTGTAATTCGACTCTTACAATCTTTCTGATCATCATCACCTTGTGGTAGAAGGAATTGGATCTCTCCAATTTTCTCTCTCATACCATCTCTCATGTGCAATTATGAATGGTTGGATTAATCCAATAGTTGACAACAAAACAAAAAGAAAAGAAAGCATATTTAATAAAGAAAGAGAAATATATATTAGTTTTAATTTTCCTTTTTAACCAAATATTAAGAGACAAAAATGAATACATTTAAAAGTGTGAACTTTTATATTTGTTTTTATTTTCTTTGATTTTTGTGGTATTTTATTTCTACAACAATCAACTTATATAATTCAACTTATATAATGTGGCTAAATGAAAAACGTGATTGTGGCTAAAGCAAAAACGTTTCAAAATTTATTAAAGAAGATTAAAATAATCATTCCTATTGTAAAAAGATTAAAAGTTTCATAAAATCTATTTTTTAATATTTTTTAATATTTTATTAAATACAATTATTTTAATTATTTATTTAGTCGTTCCGTATATGTTTTTATAATACGTTATAATAAATATATTATAACTTTCTCATTTTTAATTAGAAAATATATAAATTAGCTAATTAATTATAATTTATGTCAAAAAAATTAATGTTTAATTTGTATGTTTCACTCATTTTCAAATAAAAAAGCTTTAAAATTTAAAGTTTAAAAAAATAGCAGTTGAAATATTATAAAAAAAATTTCAGTTGACAATATGAAAAACAAGACATTAAATTTCTCTCTATTAATATTGGATTATGAAAAACAAATAATGCATTAATTTTCATATATTAATTATTTTACTATTCATTATCAAATAAATATTTTTATACATTTTTATTTAAAAATAATTAAATTATTTTTATACATATTTAATCAATCAATTAAATTAATTTTTATATTTAATAAAAATGAGAATAATCAAAATAATATTTATTTATATATACATACTAGGAAAAATTATGTAAGTAAAAATATTTAAATTTAATATTTTATAATATTTTCAGTTTTAAAATATAATTATAATAAATGAATTATAATGTGCTATATTTCATTGTTTAAACGTTATTTTTTTTAAATGATTTGCTAAAAATAGATGTCAAGTATACAATTTATATATGACAATTATCTATCACCAACTTAATTAGTTATTTTTTAACTTTTTTTTCTATCTTATATTTATAAATAAGTATAATTTAAAATATTATAAAAATTATATATGAAATACGTATTTGTGGCTAAGAAAAAAATTAATGTATTGCTTTTCATATTGTCAACTAAATTTTTTTTTTAGAATATATCAACTACTATTTTTTCAAACTTTAAATTTTTAAAGATTTTTTATTTGAAAATAAGTGAAATCGTTGAAACATACAAATTATACATTAGTTTTGTTTGCCATAAATTATAATTAATTAACTAATTTATATATTTTCTAATTAAAAATGAAAATAGTTAGAATATATTTATCATAATATATTATAAAAACATATACAGTAGGAATGATTATTTTAATCTTCTTTAATAAATTTTGAAATGTTTTTGATTTAGCCACAATCATGTTTTTGATTTAGCCATAAGTTGATTGTCGTAGAAATAAAATATCACAAAAGTTAAAGAAAATAAAAACAAACATGCGAAAACTTCTCATATATATATATATATATATATATATATATATATATATATATATATATATATATATATATATATATATATATATATATATATATATATTCATATTTGTCTCTTAAATATTTAGTTAAAAAGAAAATTAAAACTAATATATATTTTTCTTTCTTTTCTTCATTAAAGATGCTTTCTTTTCTTTTTGTTGTCAAGTGTTAGATTAATTCAACCATCCATAATTGCACATGAGAGAGAGCATGAGAGAAAAAATTGGAGAGGATCCAATTCCGTGGTAGAAGGGATTCTTTATACTATGATATTTAAAATAATAGAAATAAAGGAAAGAAATAGTCCATACAAATGTTTCTACTGATTCACTATCATCATAGGAACCAGTTCAGTCTCTTTAATTCGATGGACTTTCATGAAGGCCACCTTGACCAAAACTAACATAATTTATAATTGTCAAATTTTCTTTACTTAAATCTTCTCAAAATTTTAGTTAAATACAATCAAGCATTACTTTGAACAGGGACGGACCCAGAAAATTTTTATTGTGGGGGCAAAATTTATACATTTGTAACACAAATATAATATATCATTTTATAAATAAATATCATATTTATTTTTTATAATATTTAATATTTAAAAAATATTAATAATTTCTTATTAATTTGTTAATTAGACCTATACATGTTTATTGTTTTGTCTCATCAAGTATAAATACGAAAAAAAAGCTAACATGTGCCCCCAAAAACACAAGTTAATAAGCTATTTATAAAAATATTTTATTAAAATACGTGCATGTATTGAAATTTTAAATATGATTTTATAACATTTAAATATATTTAACTTTTTCTAAGTATCATTAGAGCACATGTTAGCATGACCCTATAAATATATTGATAGATTGTATATCATTCATTTATCATAGTCTACCAATACATTTTGATAAAAGTAAGATAAAAACCATTTAATTCGTCAGTGTAACTTTATAATTGTGAAATCGACTATTTTGCAATAGAATTTAAAGCAAAGACTAAATAAAACTAATATTTATTATAATGTTCAAGGCACTTTATAGTACATTAAAAATGTTTATTTTAGTTAAAGTGGGGGCATAGGCCTACGTAATCTCCAAGTTAGGTCCGTCCCTGACTTTGAAGGAAATAGCCACTACTAGAGTATGTCAAACTGAAATAAAGTGGAGATACAAATTTTCTCTTTTAAAAATACTAGAATGTGACCCCGCGCACAGGTGCCGTAGGTTTAATATATGAGTAATGCTATTCTTACACCATATTCATACACCAATA
Organism: Vicia villosa; assembly: GCF_029867415.1. Classification (NCBI taxonomy): domain Eukaryota; kingdom Viridiplantae; phylum Streptophyta; class Magnoliopsida; order Fabales; family Fabaceae; genus Vicia; species Vicia villosa. The sequence goes on along the minus strand of NW_026705706.1, from coordinate 418,087 downwards.
CTTACACCAAACACTGTTCACCATATTTATACGGTGAACAGTGTTTTTTAAAATAAAATAATAATATTTATAAAAAAATTTTTTATTTTTAAAATTACGGACAACACTGTTCATGTACGGACGTGCATTAACCAATTTCATTACTGCATTAATCAAGTTTGATGACTGCTACAAATTATTTTTAATACCTGGATGTTGCATTAACTAACTTCATTACTGCATTGACCAGGTTTTTACACTGCATTAACCAAATTTGGTGACTACTGTAAAGTACTGTTCATGGGTGTAAGAATAACATTATTCAAATTTGGTTAATGCAATGTAAAAACTTAGTTAATGCAGTAATGAAGTTGGTTAATGCAACATTCAGGTATTAAAAATAATTTTTAGCTTTCACCAAACTTGGTTAATGCAGTGTAAAAACTTGGATAATGCAGTAATGAAGTTGGCTAATGCAACATCCAGGTACTAAAAATATTTTTTAGCAATCATCAAACTTGGTTAATGTAGTGTAAAAATTTGGTTAATGCAGTAATGAAGTTGGTTAATGCACGTCCGTACATGAACAGTTATGTCCGTAATTTTAAAAATAAAAAATATTTTTTATAAATATTATTATTTTATTTTAAAAAATACTGTTCAACGTATAAATACGGTGAACAGTGTTTGGTGTAAATATTGATGTATGAATATGGTGTAAGAATAGCATTTCTCTTAATATATTGTATGTTTTTAAAATGTATCTATAGTTTGCGTAATATAGGAATGCGTAAATGATTACATAACTTGTGAATAACTTGTGAACCGCTTGATATGCGGGTGTAAATTATTTTTATTTTATGATTTGTAATTATCATTTCTGGAACATTTTACCTCTCTCTTGTATAAAGAGGTAAGTTTTATTTTTTTTTAGAAAGCAAGATATCATTAATAGGAGAACTAAGGGTTCTCCAACCCATTTACAAAGGCGATAGGGCGCCCCTCAAAAAGAAAAAATTATCAACCAATTACATTACGAGAGAAAATACAACGGATCCATACAAAACTCGTAATAAGAGTAATTGGGGTGTGTAATTTTTCACAAAAAGACCACCTCCAAACTAAAGTCTTGATATTCCAAACGATGTTATTCACATTCCATGCCTCCTTGCGAAAGCACACGCCGTTTCTAACCAACCAGACACCAAGTTGAAGCTAACCAAACTATATCCAATTTTCTATCCAACACCTTTTGACTATCAAAGAATCGATGCCAATCCATAAAATTTGATAAACACCTTTCTTCTAAAAAAGCCCCTTTACCCACCCAAAACGCTATTTCTCTCCAAATATTTCTAACCACCAAACAACCAAAAAAGAAGTGATCCCTTGATTCCTCATAATGACCACAAAAAATACACTTTAAATCTTCCAAAGGAAAAGACATATCTCGTGTCGCCAAAAGATCTTTCATAGGAAGCCTATTATGAAATAGTCTCCAACCAAAAGCCTTTATTTTGGACGGAACCTTCGTCTTCCACAAAAATCCAAACGCTTCCATATAATTAATGGGAGGGCCATACGGAAAGCTAGACTTCTCATAAAAATCGTAACAAGAGGCTACCGAAAATTCCCTCTCCAAATTTCCGTACCAAACCACGGTATCTTTTCCTAAAGCCCACCCTTTAAAGGCCTCCAAACGCTCCTTCAAAGATAATAATTGAGCGGATAACTCCGGGTCCTCCACTACACCACTGGGTAATCCGAAGTCACCCCACCTCCACACCTCTTCCACCCATCCCCCCGTAGCCGCCACCGACACATTCTTTAAACGGGAAACAGGAAATAATTTCGGAAATTCCACGAATAAAGGTTTGTCTTCCAACTAAATAGCATACCAAAAAGGGGTATTAAGTCCATTGCGAATAATAAATCTACTACTCCCAACAATAGGATCACATAAAGAAAGAGAAGGAGTAGAAGAAGAATTAATCTTAAGGATATCCTTCCACCAAACGGAGCAAGACATAGAAACTTTTACCTTACAATCTATGACAAAATCTTTGGAAGATAAGTCACCATAACGCGATTTTAACACATTATACCACAAAGAATTTTGGCTTTGAAGAATCCGACACCTCCATTTATTGAGAAGAGCCAAATTAAACATTGCCAAATTCTTGATACCTAACCCTCCTTTAGATAAGGGTAAAGTAACATCGCTCCATTTTTTCCAATGAATGCACCTTCTATCTTCCACCCCTCCCCACAAAAATTTACTTTGCACACTAGTAAATTTTTTCACCACTTTCTTTGGCATCTTATAGAAGGACATAGTGAAAATGCACAACGAACTAAGGACGGATTTGAGAAGAGTGATACGACCTCCCAAATTCAAGAAACGATTCGTCCATCCTTCCAAGCGATTTCATGTCTTTTGTAAAAGAGGATTCCAAGTAGCTTCCTTCCTCGGATTGAACCCGATTGGAATTCCTAAGAAATGGAAATTGCTCTCTTCCAACCTACAAGAAAGAAAATGGGAAGACGCCTCTAAGAAATGAGGGTTAGTGTTAATACCGATCAATTTACTTTTGTGATAATTGATACCAAGGCCCGACACAAGTTCAAATGCCCGAAGAACCGCGCGCATCACCCACACATGTGGGTCGAAGACTTACATATTGTAGTCGAAGTGTGTTCTAGTATGTAGGTGTAGAAATGATGTGGTTGTTAGTATTTCGAATTGGGTCTGTTTGTTATGTCATATTATTTAAGTTAGCTTGTGCCCTAAGTTGGCTTGTAATGGGTATCTGTGAAAAAGCCCATTAGTTTAGTATGTTAGGTTTATTATAAATAGCATACTAGTCTCTCATCATTGTATACTGCAAATCCTAATTTAGGGTGAGAGGGTTATTGGTTATTCTTGTAATTTGTCATCTTGATTGAAAGAGAAAGGAAGGAATAGAAGTTATAACCAATTCTTGTTGTTCTTATTGTTTATTATCTTTTCTCCCCTTGTGTGTTTCTTGATCACAGATAAACAATTTATCTTTTTGTTCATAAAAGCATCCTTTTCACAACACGGGTCTTAAAATCTAAATCTCCAACTCGTTTAACCTCGGATCTATACCTAGTGTCTTTGAAAATGTTTATGCAAATCGACAAGAAAAGTAATGTATCACCTCTGATCTCATTTTTAAAACCTCTTTTGTCAAAAGATATTTAATTTTTAGAACAACAATGTGATTATGTTTTACCCCACATTTTCAAACTTGATTAAAATAATCTTGTATGTTTGCCTTTTTTTTTAAGCCATTTAACTCGAGATTTTTGAAAATACAACCTCCTCGGGAGACACCGTCGACTCCACTCTCTTTGGACCTCATCAACCTTAAAGAAAGTCTTCCCATTCTGAAAGAAAGCTCATAATCAAACTCCGTTGACGAGGTCTATTCTTCATGATTATGAAAGATTAATGCTGGACGACTAATTAAGGAGGTGGCATATTCTTAGTTAGTAAGAAATGAATTTAGAATACAGCTAGCAATTTTACACCGCACATAACCGCCATTTACTTTCTTAGCTTATAAGTTTTGTAGCCTATATAAATGGATCTAGCTATGGTGTAATTTATATCACATTTTGAATAAATTGAGTATCAATAAAATATCTCTCTTCCTCTCCTTTTTATTTTGTTAGTTTTAGTTTCATTTTATATGTCCCATTAGATAACAAATTGGTATCAGAGTAGGTTAGGTTCTGCTAGTGTGAGTGTCAAAAATATTTTTGAGTGTGTGAGGAACAAAAGAGTTCTCATTGTGTCCAAAATTATTGTGAGTATTTTTTTAGATATATGGCAAATTATAATTTTGTCTGGTCCGGTCCGAAATTAACTGCAGAGTTGGATTTTAGTTACTGGGAATTGTTGATGACAACACATCTAAAAGCTCACAATGTTTGGAGCTTTGTGGATTCTGGTTTACAGCAAGGAGCTGATGAAGTTGCTCGTAGAAGGGACCAATTGGAACTATCATAAATTCATCAAGGAATTGATTACTCAATATTTGGCAAAATAGCATATACCAAAACTGCTAAAGAAGCGTGGGACATATTGAAGTTGTCACATAAAGAAGTAGAGAAAGCTCAGAAGTCCAAATTACAATCGCTGCATAGAGAATATGAAAGGTACGAAATGTCAAATTCAGAAACAGTAGAACAATATTTTTCTCGTGTTATAAATCTCGTCAACAAGATGCGAGTATATGGAGAAGATATTCCAGATAGCAAAGTGGTAGAAAAAATTCTACGTACGATGCCGATGAAGTTTGACCATGTGGTGACTACATTAATTGAGTCCCATGCGCGATACAGATACTCTGTCTATAGCACAATTACAGGGAAGCATTGAAAGTCATGTCAACAGAATATTAGAAAAGACTGAAAAAGTGGTAAAATAAGAAGCTCTAAAGAGTCAGGTAAATTTCAACAACACCTATGAGTCAAGTTATATTGTAGAAGAAAGAGGTCAAAATACTTTCAATAGAGGAAGAGGAAATTATAGAGGCAGAGGCCGAGGCCGAGGAAATTATGGAGGAAGAGGACGTGGCAACTTTAACCATTGGAGAGACAATAATTTCAATCCATCCAATCAAGGAAGAGGTGGAAATAATTTTGGGTACAACAATCGTGGTCAAGGAAACAATTTTGGATTCAAAATTCATGGTCGAGGAAGAGGTAACTACAACCAAGAAAGGACGAATTATAGTTGTTATCACTGTGGAAAGTTTGGACACAAAGCAGGTGATTGCAGATACAAACATCAGGCAAATGTGGCAGAAAGTTCGTATCAAAATACAGGTGAGTACTTTGAAAATCCACAAAATTTATTTTTGGCCAGTAATACATTTTCTGAGGAAGAGGATATTTGGTATCTGGATACTGGCTGTAGTAATCATATGTGTGGGAACAAGGAATTATTTTCTTCTCTAAACGAAACGGTAAAATCTACCGTGAAGTTTGGAAACAATTCAAATATTCCAATTTTGGGAAAAGGCCGAATTGCTATCAGGTTGAAAGATGGAACTCAAAACTTTATTGGTGATGTTTTCTATGCTCCTGGCCTTCATCACAATCTCCTGAGTATGGGACAACTGTCGGAGAAAGGTTACAACATGCAGATTCACAATGGTTTTTGCACGTTGATCGATAGAAATGGAAGATTCATCACAAAGGTAAGAATGACACCAAACCGCTTATTTCCTTTGAAAATTCAACATGAAAAATTTCCTTGTTTGAGTTCTATCATTCCAAATGATGATTGGTTATGGCACATGAGATTTGGTCACTTTCATTTTTCTGGCTTGAATTACCTATCGAGAAAAGAATGTGTTTCTGGATTGCCTGTTGTGAATATTCCAAATGGAGTATGTGAGACTTATCAAATTGGAATAAAAGCATAGAGATTTTTTTCCAACTGGAATGTCTTGGCGAGCGAAGAAGCTGTTAGAGATAATTCATTCAGATTTGTGTTCAGTGGAAATACCAACACCAGGTGGGTGTAAGTACTTTATTACTTTTATTAATGATTTTAGTGGAAAGACTTGGATGTATTTCTTGAAACAAAAATCAGAAGCATGTGATGCCTTCAAGACATTCAAGGCATTTGTAGAAAAACAAAGTGGTTGTAGAATCAAAGCATTGAGAACAGACAGAGGCCAAGAATACCTCGCTGGTACAAGTTTCTTTGAACAACATGGAATTGAGCATCAATTAACAACAAGGTACACACCTCAACAGAATGGAGTTGCTGAAAGAAAGAATAGAACGATCATGGATATGGTGAGATGCATGTTGAAGGATAAACAAATGCCTAAGGAATTTTGGGCAGAAGCTGTTGCTACTGCAGTTTATATTTTAAACAGGTGTCCACCAAAAAGTGTTCAACAAAAGACTCCCGAAGAAGCGTGGAGTGGAAGAAGACCTTCAATTCGACACCTTAGAGTTTTTGGATGTATTTCATATGCTCATGTACCAGATCAATTGAGAAAGAAGTTAGATGACAAAGGAGAAAGATGTATTTTTGTTGGTTATAGTTCAAACTCAAAGGCCTATAAGCTTTACAATCCAGAGATAAAGAAGGTGATTATTAGTCGAGATGTGACTTTTGATGAAGGAGGACTGTGGGATTGGTCCTCAAAGTCACAAAAAGATCCAATAGTAACTTCAAATGATTACGAAGAGATGAATGAATATAATCTAACACCTGATGAGCCAGAGACATCCAACAGACAACAAACAATGCCTGATGAGCCAAAAACATCCAACAGACAACAAAGGCTACGTAGATTACCAGCCAGATTGCAAGATTGTGTTTTGGGTAATGATAATGACCCATCTGATGAGGAGATTATCAACTTTGCTTTATTTGCAGATTGTGAGCCATTTACTTTTGAAGAAGCAGCTGATGATGAAAATTGAAGAAAAGCCATGAATGAAGAAATCAATGCAATTGAGAAGAATCAAACATGGGAGCTGACAGAGTTACCAGCAGACAAGAAAGCTATAGGAGTGAAGTGGGTGTACAAGACAAAGTACAAACCCAATGGTGAGATTGATCCGTATAAAGCAAGGTTGGTGGCAAAAGGATACAAACAAAAACCAGATATTGATTACTTTGAGGTATTTGCTCCTGTTGCAAGGTTAGATACAATTAGAATGCTTATTCGATATCAGCTCAAAATAGTTGGAAAATACATCAAATGGATGTTAAGTCTGCATTTCTTAATGGAAATCTGGAAGAAGAAGTGTATGTTGAGCAGCCTGCCGGATATGTAGTAAAAGGAAAGGAAGAAAAAGTCTATAGATTGAAGAAAGCATTATGTGGCTTGAAGCAGGCGCCAAGAGCTTGGTATAACAGGATTGATTCTTATTTTGTGAAGAATGGTTTTTAGAGATGTCCTCACGAGCACACGCTATATATCAAATACATTGATCCTGGTGTCCTTATTGTGTGCATATATGTTGATGACCTGATTTTCAATGGAAATAATTCAGAGATGATTACAAAATTCAAGGAGGCTATGATTCGACATTTTGAAATGACAGATTTGGGCCTAATGTCTTATTTCCTTGGCATTGAGGTTGTCCAACAAGATGAAGGAATTTTCATTTCTCAAAAGAAGTATGCAAGTGATATTCTGAAGAAGTTCAAGATGGAGCATTCAAAGCCAGTCTACACACCTGTTGAAGAAAAGTTGAAGTTGACAACAGAAAATGATGGAAAGAGGGTAGACTCAACCCAATATAAAAGTTTGATCGGAAGCCTAAGATATCTGACTGCGACAAGACCAGATATAGTATATGGAGTTGGATTGCTAAGCAGATTCATGGAAGAACCATGTGTTAGCTAGCCATTTGCAAGGAGCTAAGAGGATTCTGCGATATATCAAAGGTACACTGACTGATGGAATTTTTTATGCTAGTAATAATGAAGTGGAGCTTGTTGGATACACAGATAGTGATTGGGCTGGAGATATAGAAACAAGAAAAAGCACGTCGGGGTACGCATTTCATTTGGGTGCAATTTCATGGTCTTCAAAGAAACAACCAGTTGCTGCACTTTCTACTGCTGAAGCTGAATATATTGCAGCAACCAGTTGTGCTACTCAAACAGTATGGATAAGAAGAATTTTAGAAGTGATACATCAGAAACAGAATAGTCCTACAAAGATATATTGCGACAATAAGTCTGCAATTGTACTGAGTAAGAATCCAGTTTTTCATGGACGTTCCAAGCATATTGATATTCAGTTCCATAAGATAAGAGAGTTGATAGCTGAGAAAGAAGTGGTGATCGAGTACTGTCCCACTGAAGAACAAATTGCTGATATATTTACGAAACCTTTGAAGATTGAGTTATTTTACAAGTTGAAGAAAATGCTTGGAATGATTAAAGCTTGATTTAAGGGAGGCAATTTTGAATAATTAAATCAAGAAGGTTGTGGAAATATAGGACAATATTCTTCATGATTAAGAAAGATTAGTGCTGGACAACTAATTAAGGAGGTGGCATATTCTTAATTAGTAAGAAATGAATTTAGAATACAGCTAGCAATTTTACACCGCACATCACCGCCATTTACTTTCTTAACTTATAAGTTTTGTATCCTATATAAATGGATCTAGCTATGATGTAATTTATATCACATTTTGAATAAATTGAGTATCAGTAAAAGATCTATCTTCCTCTCCTTTTTATTTTGTTAGTTTTAGTTTCATTTTATATTTTATATGTCCCATTAGATAACAAAAAATATAGTATGATATATTACATAATGTTGGAAATGGTTTTTAACTATATTGTGAAAATGAAAAAAAATATTATGTTTAAATATCTTTTAGCGTGGCTTAGTTTTTGAGATAAATCATCTTTATTATATTGATAAATGTTAACTATTAATAACTTATATATGTTAGTTGTAGAAATAATTGTCAAAAATATTACATAATATTAATTTATTTAAATTTTAATTTCTTTGTTAATTAGATTTATTTGGTGGTTGTGATTATGAAAAATAGAGAAAATGTTAAATTTATATTTTAATTAATTAAAATTTTATGATTAGTTGTGTGCAAAAGAATTTTCCGAGAAAAGATGTGAAGATATTACACCATAAAAACCTGCGATAGTGTCTTCACATACCCCAAAGATAAAACAACAATAAAACAACTCATCTTACAATCAAAATATGGGACATATTCATCTCAATACATGCAAAACACAGATAAATTCATTCTAAGGTAAAAGATTACTCCAAAATTCATTTTGAATTTGAGCATCATTACCAAACAATATTGCTTCCTCCCCATGATCATTCATTGTGATAGTGTCAGCATTATTCATTTCAAGTGTTTCATTCTGGGATGTTGTTGGTGGTGGTAGTGCTGCCAATGCCATTTCAAGCTGATCTTGACTATTAATAATGCAACTATCCTCTCCCTCCAACCTTCTACAGATATGTTTCAAATTCTTGTCAATCATCCAAGATAGATTTTTCAAATCAGTCTCTGCGATATTGTTGTCCACAATTTTCGCTGCATTGAGACATTGAAACATGAGCATAGTCATCTCCTTCTCCCAATTCTCTCTCCTTTGCTTGTTTAGTTTCTCTTTAACCTTCATAACCCTTTGTTTCAAGAAAATCTCGGGATTCACCATTTTTTTGCTTTTCTCAAATTCAGGCACTGTCATGAATTTGGAGAGAACCTTTTGGACTCCTAATGGGGATGGCCAAATCTCAGGTTGAGGATCATACGGACTAAAAATTATGGCACAAGCTTCAATTCCACAAAGAGTGCTTAGTTCATCAACTTTCTTCAATAAACCATTCTTCCTTTTCTTATATGTTGATTTCCTTGCAGCATCATTCTCAATGAAAGCGAGTTTCACCTTTGTTCTACCCATAGTTGTGACGAAGAGGACAATGAAAAGAAAAAAAAAGAAGTTATATTAGATTGTTCTGATGAATCTGTTGTAATTTATTTTGTACATATAGATCATTTGGTATTGTTTCTAGATGGTACTGTGAATAATTTACAACTGGCATTTTTGTGCTCCAAAATACTTTATCATTATTCCATTTATGCATGATTTAAAAAATCAAGTGCTTTTATCACATCCTATTCAAAAATTCTTTTTTGCTTTTATGACATTTAATTTGTTAAGTTTACCAAATATAAGTAATTTAATATAAGTAATTAAATATAAGACATTTAATATATGTTAAGCTTACCAAATCAAGTGCTTTTACTCTCTTTAGATGCACGTACAGATAATCTAATAGGAATTTATTTATTTTTATTTTTTAGATTTTTATAGTACATTAGTATAACAATTTATTTTAATAGGCTACATAAGTTAAAAAATTTATAGTACATTAGTTAAAATTTACAAGTGCATGATTATCTGATAAAACTTAAAAAAAAAATTGTAATATAATATAATAAAGATATTTACCAGAAATAAAATAAAGACATAAATACAAGGGTTTATGACATTTAATAAATTACTTAATTCTGTCAATATTATTCAAATATCATTATAGAAGTTGGTTTTTAGAATAGCTTGACATACTTTTATTGAATATTTTGAATAAAAAATTAAAGACAGGTATTTATATTTTGTTTTAAAAATTTTATTTTTAATGGCAAATAGAATATATTAAAAAGAAAGAAAAACACCAAAGTAAAAGAGAAATATTACACAAAGAGATACAATATTTAACAGTAAATTAAACGAATAGTCACAAAATAGAGATACAGCAGAACGTGAGATAAAACATAGAGATACAATATTTAACAATAAATTAAACAAATAGTAAATCCACACTAATGTGAAAGGTACCATCCGAAAATAGACCACATCTATTAAAAAAAATCGCCTCACTACTCACAAGTTAGATCTCAAACCTACCAAATCTACCATCGACAGATCAGGTCTCTTTAAAAGAGAACAAAAAAAATTACACTAAACTTTAAAATAAGACGAACACTCGATTTTTTATAGGTGCAAGTAGATAATAATATTCCTAAGACAATTCGTGAAGATGTAAGAGTTCACCCCAAACCTACCCAAAAATCATTTACATGCCAAAAAGAAACTTTTCTCCTACCTATCTTTCACTAAAAAAAAAAATGACTCTTTTAACTATGACATCATTCACTACAACGCGCAAGGCTTTTAAAAGCGCTTTTTTTGGCCTTTAACAGCGCTTTAAAGCGCTGCCAAAGCCAGCGCTGGCATAGGCTACGAAAGCGCTTTTAAAAGCGCTCTGGTAGGCCCCCCCTATAAGAGCGCTTTTCTGGAAAAAGCGCTCTTGTAGGCCCCCCTTTAAGAGCGCTTTTCAGGAAAAAGCGCTCTGGTAGGCCCCCTTTAAGTGCGCTTTTTCCAGAAAAGCGCTGTGATAGGCCCCCCTGTGAGAGTAAAAAATAAAAAAAAAAACGCAACATACTAAAGCGCTTTTGTAAAAGCGCTCTTATAGGGTGGGCTTTAAGAGCACTTTTTCCAGAAAAAGCGCTCTGATAGCCCCCCCTATAAGAGCGCTTTTACAAAAGCGCTTTAGTATGTTGCTTTTTTTTTTTTTTTTGCTTTTTTATTAATGTTTGGCAGCTCTTTTAAAAAGAAGCGCTTTAGTATGTGGGCCTTTAAGAGCGCTTTTTAAAAAGCGCTTTAGTAGCTAAATGAGGTATTTTAATGTGCAGCCTGTAATTTAATCCTCCCAGTCGACCTGTAATATTTTCGACCTGTAATATGTTTTCAGCCTGTAATATTTTCGACCTGTAATTTATTTTCGACGATATTATTTCAGCCATCAGTAAGACAATATATATATATATACTAATATAATACCATTATAATATCCAAAATTATATATATACATCATTACAACATCAATAATATTATAGTACTTCAATTCGACACAAATCCTACATGAAAAAGCGCTTAATATAAAAATGACACAAATCCTCTTTTATTTCTTCCAACTTAAGTTTCGGGTATCCAGCGGTACGGAATTCGTCAAGGTACTACAAAACAAAAACAAAATATGAATGATACATTTAGTTAAATGTAATAAATTATATGAAATTATCTTAAGTTATAAATTCATACCGTGAGCGGAATCTCTAATTGATTTGCCTGAAGGATTTCTTTCATAAACCTCAATACAAAGTATCCGCAACTTTCCATCAATAATTCTTTCATCTGCATGCCAAGTCAAGTGTCTTGAATCGGTCTCACTACGATACATGCGTCTAAATCTCGGAATTATAGGAAAATACCATAAGACTTTAGCAGGAGACAACTTTTTCTTATATCGAGGGGCACCACATTTAGGACACTCATTCAACGCTGCATACTCGTTTCGAAACAAAACGCAATCGTTTGGACATGCATGTATCTTATCATAGCTCATGCCAATAGAGGACAACATCTTTTTGGCTTCATACGTTCGATTGGGAAGAACATTATCCTCTGGTAGCATATCTTTCATAAGGGCTAATAACTCTGTGAAACTTTTATCCGACCATCCATTGTCCGCCTTTAAGTTGTACAACTTTAACACCGCAGACAATCTTGTGAATTTTGAACAACCATCATACAACGGTTTCTCTGCATCGCTTACCAACCTCTCAAACATTTTGGGACAATCCGCAAGATCTTCTTCAAGCGCTTCTGCAATCTCTTCGACTCGATCGCAATCGTATGTGTCTGTGCAATCGTCGTTTGAAGCATACTTCCTATTACAACTCGACCCAGCATTCCCGTTACTTTTCTCACCATGCATTGTCCAACATGTATAACTTCTATCAATTCCAAACCGTAGTAAATGGGATCCCAACTGTTTCCCGTCAACCTTATCCCCATAACAGCAACCCAAGCAAGGACACGGCATTCGAAGCGGGTCTTCGGAGTGCGCAACCGCAAACTCAACGAATTTCCATACCCCTTTCTCGTACTCTTTCGACAATCGGTTTGATCTCATCCATGTCTTATCCATGACTTAATTAAGCTAAACAAATGCTTCTTGGTTTCTCTATCAGGTACTAAGGAATTCTGTCAAGATAATAAATAGCTATCATCATAATAGAATACCTAATCAGAATACCTGATTTCTTAAAGAAGACATTACCTTATTTCAAGGTAATATAAGTCCACAAACCAAAAAATTGGTTGAGAGACACTAAATTGATATTAAAATTTAAAAAGAAGAAAATAACAAACTATAAATTTAAAAAGTGAAATTTCTTTTTATATTAAAATTCAAACATTTTTTATGAAAGCAAATTTGAACCAAAAAATAGAGAAACACATGTTCCTTATATTATAAATAAAAATAGAGAAACACATGTAACCAAAAAAAAAATAGAGAAACACATGTATATATATTTTTTATTAAAATGAACTAAAGTGCATGCAATAAAATTATTCATTTTTAAAGAAAACAAAAAGTGTCAAGTTTTAACATTTTAAAAGGATGAATTCAAGTATTTTTGGAAAATAAGAGGGTGTTATTTCTCTTAAGAAGCAAAAAGTTTAAAATGCAACTCTTAATTTCTATTACTATAGCAACCGTTTGTTATAGCTTTTGTTTTTTTTATAAATTTCTTTGTATCATTAAAAGTGGTTTTTTTAATGATACAACAACCATATTTCCATCTTCTAATTTTACTCCAATTCAACAAACCACAACAACCAACAAACAAAAAGCTACGCCAATATTATGGCATAAGAATGACCCCTAATTATTTCCTAATTTTGATCTATCACCATTCATGGAACAAGTTATACACATGTTTTAACTATCAAAACACCATATTTCCATCTTCTAATTTTACTCCAATTCATCATTGAATCTTAGTTTTATGTCACAACTCAAACCACCTAAACTCTCATAAAACTAATAAGGAAGATTCAAAACTCATAATCATACATGTAAGATTTACTAAATCATAATTCTACCATGATTATCCAAACAACAACACAAAACATGATCATCCAATTTCATCAATTCACCATAACTATGAAACTCCCCAGAATTTCAGAATTTCCTCAATCTTTCCACCAAAACTCAGTGTTGTTCCAAATGTCAGTGTTGTTCTAAATGTCAGTTCTAAAGATTCTAAATGTTCCATATAAAATTCCAAACAAATTCTCATAAGCATATTCAAAAACATATAGCAGTATGAATAAGAACATATAGCAACCCACATACAGCATATTCAAAAACTTAGAAATTACCTAAAGGGATGCAGGGAGAACGGAGAACGGAGGGAGAACGGAGAACGGACGGAGGCGGAAACGGCGAACGGAGGCGGAGACGGAGGCGGAAACGGCGGCGGAGACGGAGGACGGAGGAACTGAAATTGATTTAGGGAAGAATCTGAGATTTAGGGATTCTGGGTGTTTGTTCGCGAGGAGAAGAAGAGAAAGATACTGAGAAGCGCTTCTGAAATTAATTGGGGCAAGTTTAATTTGTTTTATTTTAAAACACCTACGAGGGCGCTTCTGAAAAGCGCTTTAGAAGGGCCACCTATGCCAGCGCTTTCTCTTAGAAAGCGCTTTTGTAACCCCCCCTTTAAGAGCGCTTTCAAAAGCGCTTTCATATCCCCCACTATAAGACCCCTATAAGAGCGCTTTTGAAAAGCGCTGTCATACCCCCCCCCCCCTTTAAGAGCGCTTTTAGAAAGCGCTTTCATAGCCCCCCCCCCATATAAGAGCGCTTTTGAAAAGCGCTTTCATTACCCCCCCCCCTTTAAGAGCGCTTTTTTAGCGTGTTTCTTTATTTTGTTTTTAGTGCAACCTATAACAGCGCTTTTTACTAGAAGCGCTTTAGTAGGTGTGCTGCTAAAACTTAAATTTGGCGTAGTGATTATGGGCTTTCCAAATATACCACGACACAACGTGCAAAACCATAAATAAAGATATGCACCCCTATATTTAATAAGTCCTACCTAAATAAAGAAAGGACTCATAAAAGACACCTGGGTCCATGGGGATAACAATTTGTCATCCCAACCACTTAAAAACTATATACCAAACAAACACGACTCTTTCACAGGTGATTAAAAGATGATATAGTCTCTCAACTAAAGACCCACACAAGAGACACAATTTTTTACTAAGATTAGAAATCACCTCTCTTTAAGATAATTTAACACTAAACAGGATTCTATCTTGTAAAAGTTATTTAGAGAAAACCAAGATCTTTGAAGGAGTTCAACTTCTCCAGATGAGGGGGAGGAATCAACATTCTTCTGGTGGCAAATGAGAATATCAAATTAACCATATTAGCTAGGTAAGTTGATACGATGGAAAATTTGTCTTCACTAGAGTGCTTCTGAGGGAACAAAATACAAATTTCTTCTATAACATAGATTTGGATGATAATTTTCATGTGAGGAATGTATTTTGGGCTGATGCAAGAAGTATAGTCGCTTACGAATATTTTGGCGATGTTGTAACTTTTGACACAACATACTTGACTAACAAGTATGACATGCCTTTTGCTGCATTTGTATGGTGAATCACCATGGTCAATCAACATTACTTGGTTGCGGATTGCTATTAGGTGAAGATACAGATTCTTTTGTGTGGCTTTTCAAGTCATGGCTTCGTTGCATTCTAGAAAAAACACCTTCAGGTATTGTGACCGATCAATATAAGGCTATGAAAAATGATATTGAGTTAGTCTTGCCTACAACTTATTGAGGTGGTGTTTATGGCATATAATGAAAAAAAATCCCGAAAAGCTTAGCAGATATAGTGAATACAAACGGATCAAGTATGTAATGAAAGCAGCAGTCTATGTACATTCATAACTAGTTTTTTACAAAAATGGTGTTCATTCATAGAAAAATTTAATCTCCAAGAAAATGATTGGTTGGGTGGGTTGAATATTAAGCATCATAGGTGGGAACCAACCCTATTAAGAAAATATTTGTGTGCTGGTATGTCAACTACGTGCAGCAATCTACCCAAAAAATTTAGATTTTAGAGTCGCCACCTATTCTGCCAGGGCGAATAGGAAACCCTACGAAGTTTAGAGATCTAGATAAGTTATTATAATCAGGTCAAGGGAAGGTGTTAGGCACCCTTAACCCTTTCCTAAGGTTTTGTCTAAGGTAATGGTTTATGGCTAATAAAGAAAGGTGACAGAAAGTTAAATAGGGCAAACCTTAAACCTATTGAAGTTTTGGGGAAGGGGACTCGCCTTGTTTCCAAGTGCCTACATACCTCCTTATGAAGGATCAGAGTTTACGTAGTTCGGGATATGTTGGTGTTTTTTAGAGGTTGTATGCATTTGAAATTAGTATGTTAAAGTGTATTTTAAATTACCGTATGCAGTTTGGTAATTGTCGCAGTTTTGTGTAATTCGCAGTTTGTGAAGATGTTAAAAGTTTAATATATGGCATACAACCCTTTTTAATATTTTGAAATTTTATTAATCGCGTTGATCAATTGATTTGATCAACATAATTAACAAATTAGTAAAGAATTACTAAATATCGTAACCAATTGAATTGATTAAAACCTTTAGTAAATAGAACCAGTTTAAATAAATTAAATAAATTAAAGGAAATTTGAATAATTGATTATTAATCATCATAATCAATTAATTTTATTAAAAAAATTAATAAATCGACCCTAATATAAATTAGCTTGACAAAAATTAATTTTTGTCGCTAATCATCGTAATCAATTGATTCGATTAAAACAATTAACGAATTAAACCTTAAGTGTGCATATAAAATTATATCCAATTATTAATATCAATTTGAATATTTTTAATCCGAAGAAATATTATTAATCAGCGCGACTATTAAACATAATCGAACCGAATAACAACTATTTAAAATTAATCATGTAATTTAAAACAATTAATTATTCTTTCTTTTAACTAGAACGCAGGGAGTTTTGTTTTTGATTTAAAACTTAGGAGGACTTTGGCGATGAGTTTCTTGGGTGCTCCGGCGAGCCCCTTCGGGTTCTGAAGGCCTCGTTTCTAGGTTTTCTACGGTGGATCTGGTTCTTAGGGTATTTGTAACACCCCTTACTAACCCCCGCGGAAATTTAAAACAATTATTCAGAGTACATGAAATAAGGGTGCCACAATTCATAATAAATAAACATCATTCAGTTATGTCATGCATTCACTGAGGTAATCATCATAAATTAAAACGTTTCATGTTAACACAGCGGAAATTTATCAAAACGGACTAAGTTTAACATCTTTGAAACTTATCCTTCAAAACATCAAACATAACTAGAGTCAAAATCATAAACTCTAAACAATCGCGTCCCCAGTGTTACAACTATCAGAGCATGACACCTGACGCTACTAAAACACTGACTCATGAGCTAATCCTCACCGAGTCGAACAGCCGCTATCCTCAATCTGAAAATGACAACATGTAAGGGTGAGTCTCATCATAATTAACAAATGTTATAAAGTTATAAAGCAATAACACATCACAGTTGCAACATTCACCCAATTGTTTCATAAACAGACATTCAAAACAAGTCAAACAACAATCAACACATCATCAACATTTACAACACTGGAATACATCCAATCATGTTATAAATTATGCATATGTATGAACTGACACTATGCATATGGTACCAACATCATCAAATGGGAATAACCCATGACCGATCCAACATCATCCAAGATACGGCCCTGCCAGCACAGATTCCACACAATGGGAATCATGCCCTTTACTGATCCAACACACCCTCATGGATACAGTATCATCAATGAACATGAATGAATGCAACATATACAACATACTTATACCATCATCATCATCATCATCATCATTCAAGTATGTTCATATATATTAACATCATTCAATCACAATTCCATCATCATCATATACAAAACATACACGTATTTGCACCAATCATCATACTCAAATAAGAATAGCATACATGTATTTTCATCATTCTAAAAACCAATCAATCATCATCATATAGATTATTCTATAAGGTTCGTTGAGCTCGAAACGGCGCATCAAATGGACCAACGGTTAAAAAGTTATGCATCTTTGAACTTTTAAAAATATCTCAAAACATCAACAGCACGCGGCGCCATCTCAGTTTCGCGGCGCGAATTGAGCGTTCCAAGAATCCTTGGCTCTCTGCCAAGCTATTCGCGGCGCAAACATCTGCACGCGGCGCGAAGCGAGGAAAAGTTACGCCTTCGCGGCGCCAACACGGGTACGCGGCGCGACCTGTGCGTATCACAACTTCCTGGCATTCTGCCCACCTGTTCGCGGCGCCAACCCTATGCACGCGGAGCGAACCGGCGATTTCAGAAACCCCAACCTGCAGAAAACAGCATTCTACACATTCCAAACTCTCCCAATTCATACCAGTACGAACCTAGGGAAATAGAATGCTCAAACAACACGAAAAACACCTCATAATACATCAATCACACATCAATTGAGACCATAACAACATAGATATCATGGATTCAAACATAAGGATCAAACATCACACAATTTGACTCAATACCTAAACCTATCATATGACTCAATCGACCCGAATTCTACATCTATTCAGTATTATCAACCCCTAACCCGATAATAGATGATAATCAGATAAGTCCCCCCTTACCTTAGCCAAATTCTTGATCTCTTCCTCTTTCTCTGCTTCTGCACTTTCACGTTCTTCCTCTATTCTCCTCTTCTGCTCTTTTCACGTTCTTTCTCTAATTTCATCCTTTTCCTTCTTTTATGAAAAATAATATAATTTAGTAAAAAGGCCTTGTGACTAACACCCCTCCTTTTACTAACACTACATCGGCCCAACTCTATTATTTTCCATAATTTTTAGAGAAATGCCAAATAATTCCAATAAAATAATTTAAATCCGAATTAAATTAAATTAAGGAAAATTACGGATGTTACAGTATTCACAGTCAGGATTTTGGTTTAAATTCCTGTTTTTCGAAACAGGGACCTTGTCAGGCTCGTGAGAATTCCTTGGTTCCTTTTCTTCCGTATCTTTCTTTCTTCTTTCTTTTGTTCAACAGGCGCGGTGGTTTTCGGCAAGGTGGTTGGGAGGAGGTTAGGAGGAAGGGGGCGTTTAGGTTTTTGAAACACAAATGGGACACATTCCCGTTTGGGGGGAGAAACGCAAACACTCGGCTTCAGTCCTTGGTGGTTTCTTCGGTTTATTTCTCTGAATTTCCTGATTCCTACAATGCTAAGGCTCTTTTCGAGTTGGTTGGTTGTGTGGGCAAAGTGTTAGAAGTGTCTATAGCTCCAAGGAGGAATTCGGTTGGGAAAAGGTTTGGGTTCGCGAGATTCTTCGAAGAGGAGGATGTGAGAATATTGGCCGTGAGGCTAGATAATATCGTCATTTTAGGGAAGAAAATTCATGCCAACATTCCGAGGTTTCAGCGGGGCGAGACGACAGGGTTCAGTGGTAAATCTCACACAGGGGCAGGTTTAGAGACAGTGAAGCTTCAGCAGGGAAGGCATTTCAAAGCTTCTGATCTGAACAGTGGAGGTTTCAGAAGAGATGGCAGGTCATATGCACAGGTAACCGAGAATTCCAAGATGAAGGAGGAGAAGTGTGTTCTGAATTTCAAATCTAAGGCAGAAACCAAGGCGAGATTGGCTAAAGTGTATGTCGGCAATGTTCTGATTCCGGGTTTGGCGTATTCTATTCAAACTCAGTTTGAATTGGAAGGACTGTTTGTTATAAAAGTAACTCCGCTGGGGGGTAATCGTTGTTTGCTTCAAGAATCGGAGGAGGGTTTTATTGAGGACTTAATCGGCGAGGGTGAAACTTGGTGGAAAGGATGGTTCAGTGAAATCAGAAAATGGGAGGAATCTGATATAGATTCGAGCAGGTCAGTGTGGATCAAGGTTTTCGATTTCTTTGTGGCGTTGGCTGAGGGTATCGGTTCATTCGTGTGCATCGACGCGAACACAGCTTCAAAATCTTGTTATGATTTCACAAGAATCTAGTTGAAAGTCAATATTGGGTTCTCAGTTCCGGATTTCGTCGAGGTCGTGATTGATGAGAAGACTTTTTCTTTGTTTTTGAGGGAGGAAAGCTATGACTCTTTGAGGATTAAATCCAGGTAATTCTAAATCTCAAATTACTGGCCCCGAGTCTTCGGACTCGGATGAATTCTAGTTGAAGGATTTGCAGGAGCAGAATAACAATTCGGTTGACGTGAGTTCGGACAACATCATAGAACAATTCTCAGACAGTGGTTATGGGGCTGTTCCAATTGTTAAAAATTCAGAGTCACAGTTGGGGGAGGGGAAGTGTAGGGGCAGAGGTGATGTTTTGGAAAAAATAATTAGTGAAGGTTACTGTGATGGTTTGAAGCGAAATCTTGAAGGCTTTGTTGAAGTGGCTGGGACTGTTTCCTCTTCTAAAGGCCTTTTTGACAGGCTGCTGGACACTGTTTCTGTCGCTGCCGATGTCGCAGGGCAGCCAGTTCTATTGCACTCAGCCGGTGATGCTCCCTGTACCGGGTCTGAAAATTCCGTGGTTAAATGTAGTCTGGTTCCTTGTGATTCTTGCACGGGGAACAAAAAGGTGAAGTTTAGAAAGTTGGTTGGTAAGGGAGGAGTAGGAAGCAAGAACAAGGGAAAGGGGCGGAAATTCAGTTTTGGTCAAAAGGCTGTGTGTTCTGGGCAGATTGGTAGCGCGCTTTGTGTGAAGGGATTGGTGCTACCGGACTCTTCTCTATCTTGTAGTAATTCTATGTGCTAAGGAGACCAAACAGAAGAGTCGGATATTTGCAGGAATAATGGGAGGATTTGGGAGCAATTGGATCATAATACGGGAGGAAAATTATTATCGGCTATTATGGCGTTGGGAGTTGTGAATGTGGAGGGTAGAAAAGATTTGGAGAGCATGTGTGGTAGTTCAGAGAAAGGGGGGTTAAGGAATCGGAGTCAAAGAGGGAGTCTAAAAAGGATTCTCAATGATTTTAGGATCCTTGAATGTTAGAGGGTGTGCGAATGCACTTAAAAGAAGGAGAATAGAGGAGTTGATTAAGAAAGGAGGAGCGGAGTTATTTTTGATTCAAGAATCGAAAATCACTAACTTTAAGGAGGAGGCGGCCAAAAGCTTGTGGTATGGTGGTGAGGTTGGATATTCTTTTTCCAACTCCGTGGGGAGGTCGGGAGGTTTGATTATCTTGTGGAATCCCAACAATATGGAGGTTATAAGTAGTTTTAGAGAGGACGGTTTTTTAGGAATAAATGTCTTATGGAAGAATGATATTTACTATGTGGTCAACGTTTATTCTTCGTGTGAATTGATCAAAAAGAAGTTGTTGTGGCAAGAGTTGTTGAGGTTGAAGAATGCTTTTACCGACGGCGAATGGATTTTTGGAGGGGACTTTAATGCCATAAAGGATAGAAGGGAGAGGAAGGGGAGAGCGGTTATTATTAATAATAATGAGATAGACTTATTTGTGGAGTTCATTTTTAATAGCGAATTGGTGGATGTCCCGAGCAAAGGAAAAAAAATTCTTGGTATAGCGGAGATGGGAGATCGATGAGTAGAATTGACCGATTTCTTGTCTCGAATCAAGTTGTTAACATGTGGGGGGTGGTTGGACAACTCATCGGTGATAGGGATATCTTAGATCATTGTCCGGTTTGGCTAGTGAAGGATAATGTCAATTGGGGGCCGAAACCGTTCAAATTTAATAATGAATGGTTCTCTTTTGACTCTTTTTTGCCTTTTGTGGAGAAAGAATGGAGATCATTGAATGTTCAAGGGAGAGGCGATTTTGTTTTAAAGGAAAAACTTAGACTTTTTAAAGGAGAAGCTTAGAAGGTGGAATATAGAAGTTTTTGGAAGGATAGATTTGGAAGTCGAAGAGGGAGTTAGGGAGTTAATCATGGTGGATAGTAGGTTGGAAGATGTTTCCGAAGATTTGTGTCGGGAGTTGGTGGAAAAGAGGAAAGAAGCGTCTAGTCGAATATGGAGGAATTTGAGAATTAAAGAGAACATGCTAATTCAAAAATCAAGGGTGAGATGGATGAAAGAGGGAGATGCTAATAGTAGTTTTTTTCATAAGGTGATGAAAGAAAAAAGAAGGTTTAATCATTTAGGTCCTCTCCTCTCGGAGGGGGGTATGGTGGAATCGATGGAGGAGATTAGAGAGGAGGTTTTCAATCATTTTAGCAACAAATTTGTCGAACCGGAGGAAGAAAGGCCTTTGTTGGAAGGGATAGATATCAGAAGTATTAGTGTTGAAGAAGGGTTGCTCCTTGAAAAACCCTTTCAAGAGAGTGAAATCAAGGAGGCTATTTGGGATTGTGGGGGAGATAAAAGTCCGGGTCCGGATGGTTACACGTTTCTTTTTATTAAGAATTGTTGGGCGTTTATCAAGGAGGATTTTGTGAACTTCTTCAACCATTTCTTTGATGGAGGCGTTATTTCAAAGGCGGTCACATCTTCTTTTTTGACTTTGATTCCGAAGTTGCAAAATCCTTTGACCTTGGATGATTATAGGCCTATTTGTTTGGTGGGGTGTATGTAGAAGGCGATTGCCAAACTTCTGGCGGGAAGACTTAAAGGGGTGCTTGATTCAATCATCTCTCCTTGCCAAAACGCTTTTGTTCCTGGTAGACAATTGTTGGATGGTGTGTTAGTGGCTAATGAGGTGGTTGATTATGCTAGGAAGGAAGGTAGATAGTGTATGCTTTTTAAAGTTGATTTCGAGAAAGCTTACGACAAAGTTAGTTGGAGTTTTTTGCGATACATGATGAAAAGGATGGGTTTCAGGAAGAAATGGATGGGGTGGATGGAGTTGTTGGTTTTCAATAGTAATATGTCGGTGCTTGTTAATGGAAGTCCCACTAAGTAGTTTGGTGTCTCTAGAGGTTTGAGACAAGGAGACCCGTTATCTCCTTTCCTTTTTGTTTTGGTGGCGGGGGGATTGACGGGCCTTATTAGGAAATACATCGACATAGGAGACTTTGAGAGTTTTTCTATTAAGGGTGCTTGTTGTGTGGATCTTCTTCAATTCACGGATGATACTATGATTGTGGGGGAGGGAACATGGAAACATCTTTGGGCCATTAAGACGGTTCTAAAGGCGTTTGAAATAGTATCGGGTCTTGGAATCAATTACCATAAAAGTAAGTTGATTGGCATCAATGTTAGGAGATCTTTTTTGGATGCCGCGTCCTATTTTCTCTCATGCAAAGTGGAGGATAATAAATTCTCTTTTCTTGGTATTTTGATTGGGTGCAATCCTAGGAAGGCTTCGACTTGGCTTCCTTTTTTGAGTAAGGTGAAGAAGCAGTTAATGGGGTGGAAGAATCGTTTTCTAAATTTGGGAGGGCGAATCACTCTTTTGAAAGCGATTCTTACGCCGCTTTCCATCTTTACCATGTCTTTCTACAAAATGCCGTTGAAAGTGGTGAGAGATTTCAATTTGATCCAAAGTAATTTCTTGTGGGGTGGAGTGGAAGAGAAAAGGAAGATACATTGGATTAGTTGGAAAAGGCTGATGTTACCGTTCAACAAAGGGGGTTTAGGAATAAAAAATATTTCGGCTTTCAATTTAGCACTCCTTTGCAAGTGGAGGTGGAGGATTCTTAAAGGTCACGAATCGCTTTGGTTTAATGTCTTGAAAGCAAGGTACGAAGATTTATATTCCTTTATCTTATATGGTGGTGGTGGTAACAAAATCCCTTCTTCTTCTTCTTTTTCTTCTTGGTGGAGGGATTTAGTGAAGATCGGTTCTTGCTCGTTTAGAGATCCTATTAAGGAGTGTTGTTCTTTTGATGTTCATAATGGTTTCAATACTCCTTTTTTGGGAAGCAAGGTGGTTGGACGGTGTTATTTTGAAGGATTTGTTTCCGGATTTGTATCTGGTCTCTAGTTTAAAGGGAGTGTCGGTGGCGGCAATGGGTGGATGGTTGGAGGGTGTTTGGAGGCGGGGGGATTTTGGTGTTTCCGTGTCGGTTTTGGAGGATACCGAGGTGAGGAGTCGCTTCCTCTCTTTTTGTCTATTGTTGGGTAATTATGGTGGTTTTAAGGAGGGAAAGGACTCGGTTTCATGGGTGAGTAATAACGGTTTGGATTTTTGTGTGACTTCTTGTTATGCTTTCTACGGTAACGACTTTATTCCGCATGGACCACCTAACAAATTTGATGACGCTTTTCGGCTTGTTTGGAAAGTTGAGGTGCCTTTCAAAATTAAAGCATTCGGTTGGATACTCCTTCTTGATAGATTACCTACCAAGAATCTTTTGGTTTTGAGAGGTATTCCTTTTCCCGTAGATAATTTAAAGTGCATTTTTTGTGGAGTGGATGTAGAGAATAGAAACCATTCCTTTTTTGGTTGTGGTGTGGTGAAGAATATTTGGAAAGAAATAGCTTTTTGGGTTGGTAAAGTGGGTTATATGGAGGATGAGTGCTTGTCTAATTTTATGGATTGGCATAGATTCTTTTGTACACAAAAGTTAGTAGATAGTAAGGTAGATGTGGTTTGGTTGGCTACAACTTGGACTATATGGATTACAAGGAATGAGGCGTGTTTCCGGGAGGAGGGTTGGAACGTTAACGACATTGTTTGGAGCATTAAGCTTTTTGTTTGGAAGTGGTCTTTTTTGCGGAAAAATTACACATTCCAATTATTCCTTTTACGAGTTTAGTAAGGATCCGATTCTTTTTCTCTCGTAATGCTTTTGTAATTGGCGTGTAATTTTTCTTTTGTTCCGGATTCTTTCCCGTCTTCGTGTAATCAGGTTTGAGAACCCTTAGTTCTCTTTTATATAATATCTTGCTTACACAAAAAAACTAGAACGCATGAGGTGTATTTTTTTGTTTAATATTAATCCAGGAGGGTGTTAATCTAACCCTAAGTTGAAGAACCCTAACCCTAAAGTTTCAGAAACCAACATCAAAACACACATGCATTCGACATAAAAACCTAAGCTGAGTGTCTCGGGTTACCTTTTATCTTGAATTCTGGATCGTGTAAGCTCCAATCTCCTTATTAATCCTCTTCTTTTTTGCTTGCAGGTGTCGGCGCAAGGTTGAAGGCTTCGCGCTTCAACACCCTTCTCCGATCTCTCTTTCTCTGTTTTTTAGATTAGGGTTTCTTCTGTATCCCCTTTTCTGTAGACTTAGGTTTCTTATTTATAGCCTTAGGATTAATTCATATTAGGAATGATTCAATTTGTTGTAAATTAGATTTGATTGTAATATATTTGACTTGTTAATAAAATTGGATTTGATTTTGTTTGATGTGATTCAATCTTTGATTTGATTTTTTTAAATTAGATCTGCTTTGTAATTGATTGTAATATATTTGATTTGTTGTAAATTGATTCATGAAATAAGATTTGATTTGATTTTAGGTTTTGATTTAGGTTTTTAGGATTTGATTCAATTTGTAAATTAGATTGATTTTGTATTTGGACTTTTATTGTATATTTGATTCATAAGATTTGATTTTGATAATAATAATGATTAATAGTATTATTAATATAGTTGATATAATAGATTTGTTTTTAATGATAATACAAACTAAATAATAAAATAAAGATAATATTTTATATATAGTTTGTATAAAAAGAAATTTATGTTAGAAACAAAACATGTTTTAAATAGGGAAAAACCGAAATATATAATTTAAATCAAAAAATTAAAAATTAAAAATTAGGAACAAGTTAATGGGCCTAAATTTTCAATTGGGCTCAAAGGACATCCTATAGATACACCCCCATATTCAGTTAGAAGGTTTTTTTTATAAGAGATTTGGTTTAACAATGCAAATGTTAAACCTCATAACTCCCAATTTAGATACCCTCAATAAATTAATAGACGTGAATTGTATCAGGTAAATTTTGGGGTATGACAGCTGCCCCTATTTAATTATCTTGGATTGAATGGCGTGAGAATACGCAGATCTCACGCTTTTCGAATCGAAGAGTTATTAAATAATGGAAGACCCCTTAATTTACCTTGTACTGGAAGGTGAAAGAGGATCGTCTTGCTAAAGCTTGAGACTTACATAGCGAAGACTCGCAGTCCGTTGTGTAAAAGAAATGGTCCACTTGCTATAGTGCTAACAAGCTTTTGCAGTTTGTAAAAAATTCACTTACTATAGTTCTAGTAAGTTTTTGCAGTTTGTGTAAAGGAAAGGATTTACTATAGTTCTAGTAAGTCCTTTCATATATC
This sequence comes from Vicia villosa, assembly GCF_029867415.1. Taxonomy (NCBI): domain Eukaryota; kingdom Viridiplantae; phylum Streptophyta; class Magnoliopsida; order Fabales; family Fabaceae; genus Vicia; species Vicia villosa. The sequence goes on along the minus strand of NW_026705706.1, from coordinate 392,364 downwards.
CTGGATGAGGAAGGGGTCACCTGTTATGGCTCTAACAAGCTTACCTGCGTAAAAGGGATTACCTGCTATGGTTCTAGCGAGTTTACCTGTGTAAAAAGGGATTACTTTCTATAGCAAGCTTACTGTCATACCCAAAATTTGCCCATCTCATTTCACCTTCAAACTCATACAATGATTCAAGGCTCAAGGGTTAACTCAAGACACAATCTCCTAATCAAGGACCTCCTAAACTACGGTTTTGCATTATCTTAAGAAAATTGATGAGTCAAGGTCTCCAATGGATTTCATATGGCTTATTAGACTTCAAACCATCCCCATGGAAAAATTCAAGCTTTAATTCCAAAGATTGCTCAGTTAGACGCTCAGAAAGTCAATAGTTGACTAGTTTGACCTAAAAGTCAACTGTGGTCAAAGTACAGTCAAAATTCCTGATTCTTGGTCAACACAAATATTTTGAAGTATCATCCATCATTTGATCAAATGTTGATCATGATTCATCAAGGAGAGCTCAGAAATCAATAAAACTCAAAGTCTCTAAATTAGGGTTTTTGAGTTAAAAGCCAACTAAACTTTGACCAGCCATAACTTTCACATGGAACATCAAAAATTTCCCAACCAAAGCCAACTATGAAGGAAACTAAATTCTATACAATTTTGTCTCTCTAATGCTTCATTTGGGAGATATGAGCCAAAACATTACAGGTCCCTTTTAAAAGTCAACCAAAAGCAGTTTTTTGTCAGGGGCCATATAAGTAAATGTTTTTAATTAATATATTAGATTATAACAAATTCATCCTAAAAAAAGAAAAATATTGAACACAAAAGAAGCAAGAAAACTATTTCTTTTGATAAGTAAGAAAACATTTAATGTAAAAAAGTATCTTATTCTGTATAATCTGTTGTTATTTATTTTAAAAGTATAACCAATTGGATTGGTTTCTATAAGGTACTGCTTTAATAATTTCCAACTGGTAATTTATCGTCTTCCATTTATACACGATATAGAAAATCAAATGATTTTATGACACTTACTTTTTAAAATTTACTAAATCTGAATAATTGAATTGATGTAGCTGAGAAGGAATGGATGTATTAAAAATCTTACTATCTATAGAGGCATGCACAAATATCTATGTAGATTTTTATAGTATATTTAAAACTTGTGAAGTGTGTAATCATTCGTAAATTTCTTAATTTTTTTTGTTGTTTTGATTTCTTAAAAATGCTATCGACGGCCTAGTCTTGGGTAGGGGTGGAAAACAGGTATGATGGCTCCGTTAGGATCCACTCCGCAAAAGCCCGCAAAAATATAGGGCGGTGCGAAACATGCATATATAAGAGTGCAGGTCTAAAATCTTATTCTGCCCTAAAAAAAATAAGTGCGGGGCGGAGAAGACTTGCGGGAATTAAATTTTTTAGGCCTAAAAATAATGAAATTGTATGAAAAACACATGTCAACAAAAAACGGGACGGAGCGGGGCGGACCGGGGCGGGCACATTAAAGAGAGCGAGCATAAAACCTTGTCCCGCCCCGCAAAAAAGTGCGAGCAAAACAGACTTTCTCCGCATGCCGGGCCCATTTTAGCACCCCTACCCGCAGTCTCATCGTTGGTCACCCATTGCTAAGGTGTCGGTAAACATCATATTTATTATACTGAAATCTTTTCTCTCCCACTTCACTGTACTTTCATATTTTATTAATAGCAAATATATAATAAAAAAAATTGGGTCAAACACAACCTCGAAAGAGTACTCTTCCAAAAAGGTCAGATCACTTGGAAAATGTCAGATTACTTGAACCGCTATTAACCAAGAAACTGAATTGGATTCTAAAGCTATACTGCAAAAGAAAATGAGTTCACATACCTACGACCATAGAACCAACTTTAAGCCTAAAAAAATACTCTTCTCTTCCATCTTTTTGTTTGTTTGTTGTCTTATCGGAGAAATGTTTCTCATCCCCTTCTAATTAAATGGACCATACAACAGTATGTCAAATCACAACAAAAACTTTCCTAAACTTAGAATTAACCCCTTAAGAGATGAAAACTTCAAAAGGAGTCCTAATATCACTAGGAAGAAGCAGTTGAAATCCTAACTACTCAAATATTTTATACCAAACACAAGAGAAAATATTACAAGTAACGAACAAATAGGAGTTTGATTCAAGCCAATGCCCATAGAGAAAACAAGACCTAGCCTCCAGATCAACAATAAAATTTCTTTTGAACAAATATTTTCTAGAAGGAAACATGTCCATAAGAGCTTCCAAGAGAATCCCACAACTTTAGAAGGAGCCCAACAATTCCAAATAAGAGGAAGAGATGGAATCTCCCTCACTAAAGGAGGATCAGAGGCATAACAAAGATCATCGAGCACTTAGTAGACCGACGCTACCGAGAAAAATCCATCTCAAAAGTGCCTCAAAAACCATCTCTCACTATCCTCAATAAATTGAACATCTTGGCACTACTACAAAACGTGTAAACAACAACGCCCAATTCACCACAGTTCTACCAAACACCGTGGTGACATCTCTAAACTCATCCGCTAATTTTTTATTTTTCAGTTAAAAATTGTTAGGATATAATAACGATTGTTGAGCTCACCGTAATTTTATTTCTATAACGTTATGCGCCTTTTATTTTTTGTATTTTTTAAAAAATTAAAGTGATATCACTACAAATGTTTTGTTCAACCGTTGTGACACACACACATACACACATATCACCACGGTTGGTAATAACAACTGTTGTGAAATAACTTACCCATATATAAGTGATTTAACTCTCGATTGTCGACAGTATCGCCGCATCTTTCACAGCAAAATCCTTGCACCCATTTTTTCTCTTCGTCGTCCTTAGCTTTCTTATTCTACAGTATAGCCGTCAATATTGTTCTTTAAACATGAAGGTATTCTTCTTCTTCCTTATTCTCTCATTTTTGTGTATGTTGTTGTTATATTTCACATGATTTTCATTTTATTTTTTTGTTAGATAGTTTAAGATTTTTTTTATTGTTGTATGTTGTTGTTGATAAATGTAGATAAATTTTTGTTGACATGATTTATTTTATTATTTACTTCGGTTTCACATGTTTTGTTGTTGCTTACAAACCATTTTTTCAGATTTTCCTTCACCATCCTAACAAAGCGCATACTTTGGCTATGGTACATATGGTTTGCGTTGCTATGGAAAATACAAGAAGTATGAAGTTATTGTGGATACTTCATCCACCTTGTATTTCTATTTCATAGCATCACAAACTACATGAACTTCATAATTTATTATAGTTTCACGATTATTTTCAATAAAAGGTGTGTTCTTCAACTAATTTAATATATCTTGTGATGTTGTATATTGTCAATGTTTTATTGATAAAATGTATGTTTTTTTTATTTTGTTGCATGTATTTGTTGTGTTGTTGTATGTTGTTGTTGTTGACAAATGTTCTCAAAACAAGAATAAAATATTACTAAGTCACGAGAAAGAGGCTTCAAGTGACTTATCAATGTTTTGTTCTTTAAATTCTTATACAGGATGAGAGTAGATGAAGTTTAGTTTATTATATGCTATGTAGATTGTTTGTTTCATTAACCGTTCACCGAGAATACACTACTGCGGAAAAAGGCAAACAACAACGATTGCGAATGATATATAATCACGCAAGCCCAGATGTTATCATGTAGCGTATGGTTGTATCTATGATACTTACAATCCTGGCCCAGTAACCATTGTAATAAATTGGAAAGCACGCGCCCTATCATAATGGTTGCACCAAAGGAAGATTGTGTTAAAAATAAAGGTCCTATGTTCGATTCCTACATGTGTCGTTTTGTTATTTATATTTTTCTGGATAGCGCGAGATACTTTAACGATTATGATATATAACATTTGTAAAATTTTCTGCATAATTAACAAATATTATCCTATTTTTATTATTTTTCCAATTTTTTAACTTGTATTTTTGTTCACCATATCACTGCAGAAAAAAACAACTCACTTTTGGATGAGGCTCGAAGGTTTCATATTCAGGATGCATAATAGAAGGTCTCAACCCTCTGTATCCAGGATTGGTCAAGCAACCTCCCTCTGATAGGCATGTGGAGCAGACAAGCCACATCATGGAGTGTGATCGTCAACTCCTTAACAGGAGACGTCTCCTTGTGCCATCTTTCGGCAAATGCCCCCTGCATGTCGTGGCTAATGCTAACGTATTTCCCGGGAATGGTTCGCAAATTTTATGGGCATTCGTTCCTGTCAGATAGAAAAAAAATAACAATATTAGTTGTTGTTGGATCATGAATGAACCGTTTAAATTAAAAAGTAAAGTTAGAAAAAAACCTCGCCATCCCAAATATGTCGAGCAACATGGTCATGATAGCATATCAAGACGGACGTGTCAAAAGGCTTTCTTGGGTAGCCAATGGCCCCGCCATTTTGTGCATCATCTAAACCGTATTGAGCATCCTCGTCGTGCTCCTGGTGGACCTCCTCCTCAGGTACCTCACGCTGTTCAGGTACCTCCTCCTCCCGAGTAACCTCATGAGAGGTAGACGTCCGAGACAAGCGACTCCTAGGTGCAGATGAGGATCCTGTAGGCACCTCCTCCACACAAACTTGACCTCATCCCCGAGTTACTCCTTGATGTGCAGCTCTCTCGTACCGAGATGAGGCTGTCTGGGTTGGCCTCATCTGTCTTAGTCGATCAGTCGGAGTCTGGTTGTCAGCGATTTTCGTGAAAAAATAGAACTGGTTAATAACATTTATGAAACAATTTTAAAATTAAAAAAAAAAACAACTCAGTGAATATCTAAAATTGGTCAGAGGGGATTTCAGACATGTACTTGCGAAATAGCCTAGGAACATCCATTTTTTAGATACATCTACTTCTTGCCCTAACTCATCCAAAATCCAATTTTTAACATTTAAACACTAACATTGAACTACAATAACATCATCCTACACATTGTACTAAATTATAACAATCCTAAATTCTAACTTTTAGCTTGGTCAAGAGTATTGAAAACTTACAAATTTGTTGAGCTTTGTGTTGAAGTTGGAATGAGCTTTGAGCTTTTATGAATGCTTGAATGGAACTTGTTGAGTGTGAATGTTCAATACAACTTTTGATAAAAATGATTTTTGTTGTTGTAGGGCGTATTTGATGTTTGAAGTGAATGGAAAGAGTTGGTGGTGGCTGGTGCGTTTTCTAAAATAACTCAATATATTTCGGATATGCATATGTGAATGCGCCTTTTTTCTAAAAAATGGTGACTTCGGAATTGCATATGTGAAGTCACCTTTCTTTGAAAGAATGTGTCTTGGCATATTCATATTTGAAATATAGGGGTATTTTGCAGTTTTCACTAGAGATTCATGAAAAATCATATGGGTGCATAAAGAATTTCCCAAACAAAATCTAAAGAGGCCTGCCCATTATATGTAGTTTGGACCGGCCCAACTAGGGATGGCAACAAAACCGGTACCCGCGGGTACCCAACCGAACCCGCCCCGAATTTGACGGGGAAAACCCGTTTTGACTGGGTTTAGGTTCGGGTTTGGTTTTTCCCCGATTACAAAATATGGGGTCGGGTCGGGTAATGGGGACACTAGAACCCGTCCCCGAACCCGCCCCGTTTATTTCATTCTATATATTATTATATATTTTTGATAATTTAGAATATTAAATACATGGCCAAAGTTTTGATATTTTGATTTAAATTTATTATTTAAAATATTTGAAATGTATGTATGATTTTTTTTTGGAATTGTTTCATTTTATTATTTATAAAGTAATTTAATTTTGAAAAAAATAAGTATTTCTATTAAAAAAATTGATTTCACTAAATGGATGCTGGCGGGGCGGGGATACCCGAACCCGTTTGGGTCGGGTTTGGGTTTTAATTCTCCATCCCCGTTTGGGTTTGGGGCGGGGAATGGGGATTATTTTGGGATTTGGGTTTGGGTTTGGGGAAATCAATTACCGTCCCCGACCCGCCCCGTTGACATCCCTAGGCCCAACAATCTCTAATTCTTCTCCACAATGAAATAGTCCCCGTGCTGAATTTTTGAAATAATAATGCTTGGGACAACTAGTGCAAAAAAAGTATTGGATGGAGTGGAGTAAGGCGGGGAAAAAGGTTTTCCCCCATTTCACCCCCAAATGGGACAGCTTTCCGATTAGGCTTGGAGGCAAGGAGGGCACAGGGGATCTTGATTCCATTTATTTCTCTTCAATACCAGACAGAAACAAGGCAGACGATATCTTCAAGCTATTCTGTTGCCATGGAGACCTTGTCGAAGCAAACATTGCACCCTTCAGAAAAAAAATAGGCAAGAGATTTGGATTTGCAAGGTTCAACAAAGTAGAAGATTTGAGGATGCTGGCGCTAAGGTTGGACAACATCATCATTGATGGGAAAAAATTCATGCTAATCCTTCCAGATTTAGCAGGAGTGGAGGGACCAAAGGAGAAAGGAAGAAGGGTTGTGGGGGTTCTGTTGAGGGAGGCGGTCGTAAGGTCTCTAGACTCTTTCATCCGGGAGCTCAGCAAGGAGGTATTGTTAGGAGAGGTTTCTATTTTGCAGATGCTGTGGGGAATAGAAAGGTTGAGGATCACAAGGCGGAAAAACCGGCATTTGTCTTCAGTTCGTTGGAGGATAACAAAGTAAGAATGCAAAAGGCGTTTGTTGGAAAGGTGGTTATTCCAGGTTCATCTTACAACAAGCAAACAAGTTTCGAAGTGGAAGGTGTTTTTACGGTTAAGATTACCCCTCTTGGAGCTAATCTTTGTCTGCTAGAAGAAACGGAAGACGGATACTTGGCAGACTTGGTAGGGGACGATAACATTTGGTGGAAGCAGTGGTTCTCTGAAATTCGACCTTGGAAGTCTTTTGATGTTGATAATAGTAGAGTGACTTGGTTCAGATTTTACGGCATTCCTTGTCATGCATGGTGCTCTCAGAGCACTGCTCTGAATTTTTTGTCTCTTTGGAAAATTCGTTGGGTGTCTTCATCTGCCTTGACGAAAACACAGCTGAGGGAACATACATGGACATAGCCAGGGTCATGGTCAGAGTTTCGGCGGACTTCATTTTGAAGGATAAAATGGTGGTAACGGTAGATGGTTATGAGTTTATTATTCTGATAAGAGAAGATTCGTTAGGTCCGCTACGTATTTGGAAGAATCATACCAACGTGGTTCCCAGTAATCCCAGATCTTCTAGTTCGGAAGACTCGTGGGGCAACTAGGATCAATTCTCAGGGGCTAAATCTTACGATGGTTGCAGTGATGATCCTTCATCAGTAAGGGAAAGTGTGCTTCGTTTCAATGACTTCCAAGAGGTTCAGTCGCCGTGGACCAATGAAGGTGATTTTTTGGCTTCTTTACCCAACGGTCCCTTGACTGCTAAGGCTAAGGGTGTTTTCGATACTGCTGTGATGGCGGCTAAGGATTTAGGTGGTCAGGCTCAAAAGAGGTTGGGTGTCTTTTCTGAACTTAGTGATGGGACCAAATCAGCGGAAAAGGTGGTAGGAAGCTATGATTAGGATCTGGTTTCAAGTGCTAATAGAGAGGAAACAGAGGTTGTTGGCAGCGTGGCAAGGGATAGATGTTTTAAAAAGAAAAAGATCAAACTTATGAAGCTTGGGCCCAAATGTGGGTTGTGTAGGAGAAATTTATCTAGAAGGCCCAATAGAAAGAAGGGGACTGCGGACAGCTCTGGGAAGCCCAAAGGTGTATTCGCGAACGCCTTACTCACCCCTTTACTCTCGGCATAAATGTCGGCATCGGAGATGAACATGGATGAGTTCGATATAAGCCACGGTGACCAGTCAATGGATTCCGACGTAGTTCGTTGTAACAATCGTATTATGGAAAATTTCATTGAGAAAGGAGGCAGGCTCAGGAGGGAGATCAGCAAACTTGGTGTTGTTCCAGTTTATCCTCAATTTTCTTAGAAGAGCAGAGACCTGGTGCAGGATTGTTCTAATAGAATAGTTCAGAAGGGGTTATCCAATTCTATCAAATGATCATCGGAACGTTCAACATTCGTGGGGGTGGCAGCTATGCCAAGAGGAGGAGGATAGCGCATATCATAGACAAAGGTATGGCTTCTATTTTTCAAATTCAAGAGACTAAAATGGTGAACATGAGCCAGTCCATGGCCAATAGCTTCTGGTTCAATCAAGATATCGATTTCTCAGCGTTTGGCTCTATTGGTTTATCGGGGGGATTGTTGATTTTATGGAAAATACATGAAGTCGGGGTTATATGCAGTTTTAGGGGAGTGGGGTTTTTGGGCATAAAAGTCTATTGGCAGAACCATGTGTATTACATTATTAATGTTTACTCTGGATCTGCGGGGGAAGACAAGAGGATTTTATGGAATCGGTTACTGGAATTGAAAGCTATATTCAACGATGGCGAATGGGTGGTCGGGGGCGATTTTAATTCAGTGAAAAACAGAGGAGAAAGTGTTGGGAGATCGGTCTCAGCTAATTCTGCATAATGGAGTAACTTTTCTGCCTTCCTCGATGATATGAATTTAGTATACGTTCCGTGCAAGAGGAAAAAGTTCAATTGGTTTAGTGGAGACGGTCGTTCTAAGAGTAGAATAGACCGTTTCCTTGTTTCAGACATTGTTATTGATAGATGGGGTGTGGTGGGGCATCGGATTGATGATCCTGATGTCTCAGATCACTTTCCGGTTTGGTTGATGGCGGACAAAAAGGAATGGGGGCCTAAACCATTCAAGTTTAACAATGAATGGTTTAGGGATAAGGAGTTTCAGATCTTCGTGGAAAAGGAATGGAACGATTTAAATGTATCAGGGAGAGGCGATTTTATGCTGAAGGAAAAAATGTGTTTGTTGAAGCCGAGGCTTAGATGGTGGAATAGTAACGTTTTCGGAAGGATTGATTTGGACATAGAGAATGATGTTAATGATATCAAAGGGTGGATGAAGTAGAAGGGCCTGACGAGAATGATTTAGACAGTTGTAATAGAAGCACGAGCAGGGTGGAAGCACTTGTGGGCCATTAAATCGGTCCTTACAAGTTTTCAACTTATTTCGGGACTGGGAATCAATTTTCACAAGAGCAAACTAATTGGTATAAACTTAAGCGAGAATTTCCTCGAGATAGCTAAATCTTTCTCATCTTGCAAGAGGGAGAACAAGGCGTTCTATTTCTTGGGAATTCCGGTAGGACACAATCCTAGAAAGATTTCAACGTGGAGCAATATTGTGAGGAAGATCAAAAGTAGGCTTCTCGGGTTGAAGAACCGGTATCTTACTTTAGGTGGTAGGATAACTCTTTTAAAGGCAGTTTTGGGAAGTCTAGCTATTTTTACCTTATCTTTTTATAGAGCCCCCAAGAAAGTGGTAAAGGAGATAAATAACTTCCAAAGCAAGTTTATGTGGGGAGGCACGGCGGATAAACGGTGTATACATTGGTTTAGTTGGAATTCGGTTTGTCTTCCAATTGATCGTGGAGGCCTTGGAATTAGAAGAATTGAGGAGTTTAATATAGCTCTCATGAGCAAGTGGAAGTGGAGATTGTTGAGGGAGAAGGAAGCTTTATGGTACAAAGTTTTGAAGGCTCGTTACGAAGATGTGTCGATTCAAGTGATGAATTGAGGGGGCAGTATAGTAGGAGGAGGACTTTTTCGACGTGGTGGCAAGACATTCAGGCTTTAGACAGTGTCGCTCCTGACAAGTTCTTTGCTCATAACTGCCATGTTAGTGTGGGGAATGGATACGAGACGTCTTTTTGACACGCGTGGTGGACGAAGGAAGGAATATTAAATGATTTGTACCCAACGCTGTTTTCTTTTTCTGTTTTACAGGAAGTTTCCGTGGCTTCTATGGGAGGTTGGACGAGTAACGATTGGAGATGGTCAGATCTTGGCATCCCGCAACGCGTAATCGAGGAACAAAATTTGGAAATCCCGTTCAGTAGTCTGTTATCCATTCTGTCTCGCTACTGTCCGCTGGGAGCAGGTCTTGTTTTTCATGAAAGTGATGTTCAGGATGCTTTTCCGCCTTGCAGCAATCAGGCTGGTACAGAGGCTGAGTCCGCGGCTGTTAGAGATGTTGTAACTTGGTTGCTGGACAGTAGTGGTTTGTTTACGGTCTCTAGGTGCTATCGTTTCGTTAGTGCAAAACACATTCCTTTGGGCCCTGTGGAAAAATATGATAAAGCTTTAAAGCTTATTTGGAAGATGCTTGTTCCAATGAAGGTGAAGGCTTTTGCTTGGAGGAGTTTTTTTAATAGGATCCCGACTTGTGTCGCTTTGGAGTTTCGAGGACTATCTTCTTCGCCCCTCTGCTGTTTTTGTGGTTCTTTTGCTGAAACAATTGAGCACCTTTTTCTGGATTGTGTTTTCGCTTCTCTGGTTTGGAAGGATATGGCGGATTGGATTGGTTGGAAGGTGGAAAAGTTTACTAGCATTAAGGAGAGTTTCATGATGTGGTATGGCTACTGCAAACATAGGAAAATGAGAAAAAGAAGAGAAGGAGTTTTGTGGATGGCTATTTGCTGGAATATTTGGTTGGTCAGGAATGGTATCGTGTTCAGAAACGATACGTGGAATGTCAACGACATTGTGTGGAATGCTAAGATCTTGGCTTGGAAATGGTTAGTCATAGGAAAAATTAGCCTTACCAATTGTAACTTTTATAGCTTTAGCAACGATCCTTTGCTTTACTTTTCGTAAGTTGTAATTGGAGGATAATTTCTTCTCGGGGTGTTTTGTTTATCGCTCGTTCTCCTTTTTCTTTAAGTTCGGCTGAGAACTTGGGTTCTCTTTCATCAATGAATTTCTTGCTTACAAAAAAAAATGCTTGGGACATCTTCTCTACCCATCACCAAAATTTAGGTAATATACCTTCAATCAATTACAAGATTCTATTTAATTTTAACATTTTTAATTAATTATAAAATAGTCTAATTATTTGTTGTTTTCAAATTTTTTTACAAGAATTCACCATAACGCTTATTTCGCATGGGTCCCTGCAAACACAATTACTATGAATTATTTGCCACATATTATAAGTCTTACATGCATGTATCTAGAGATTACTATTCTAAATACATCTAGATACATCCTTTTAGAAACAAGAAGAAAATATTAGTCATAAAATCTTCCATTTTATATATCTACATTGATGGAATGAAAATAAACTCATTTTACCGTCGAGGGAAAATGCCAGTTGGAAAATCAAGGCACATGCACCTTTTTTTCGTTTTTAAAACCCTATTTCCTCCGGTCTTATTTATAAGCAAATATTCTCTTTTTAGATTAATTAAATAATGAATGTATCTTGTCTTTTATGTAGACTAGATACATTCATTATTCAATGAACCTAAAAAGAGCATTTTTGCTTATAAATCAGTCTTTTATGTAGACTAGATACATTCATTATTCAATGAACCTAAAAAGAGCATTTTTCTTATAAATCAGGCCCAGTAGTATATCGAATTTGAACTCTTATATATACATCACATTGTTCAGAAAACAAGAATCACTGCATTCAACTTTTCTTTGTTTTCTCTATTGATTTTCATCATCTTCTTGTCAAAACCATGACTAGAAAGAAGATGAAACTTGCTTTCATTGAGAACGATAAGGCAAGGAAATTAACATACAATAAAAGAAAGAAGAGTTTAGTGAAGAAGGTTGATGAAATAACAACCCTTTGCGATATAGAAGCTTGTGCGATAATATATGGCCCCTACGATCCACAACCAGAGATCTTGCCATCGCCGTCGGGAGTGGAAAAGGTGCTTTCGAAATTCAAGACAACGCCTGAGTTTGATCAAAGCAGAAGGATGGTGAATCAAGAGAGTTTTCTGCAACAAAGGATTTCCAAGGGTGAAAACCAACTTCAAAAGCAACGGAGAGACAACAGAGAGAACGAGACAACCATGCTCATGTTTCAATGTCTCAATGCAGGGGAGGTGGTGCAGAACGATATGTCGATAGCCGGTTTGATAGTAACAATAATATTCATCCAAATCAAAGTGAAGTACAACCACTGCCGTTTACGGATTTGACGAATGGTAATGGTGATGAGACAATGTCACTGCCAATTGGTAATGATGAAAATCTTGAGGATGAATTTTGGAGTAACCTACAACCTTGAATCAAAATATCAAATCATGTATGCTTGTTTTGCATACCCACAATGTTTTAATTCATTCACAGCTTATATCCTTCTAAAATATTAGTATTGTATATGTACTTGTTTGATTAAATAAAAATGTCTTTTGTGTGAACCATTCTATACATTTTCATAAAATGACTTATCTCACACACACATCTAAATGTTTGGCAGCAAGTGTGATATGAGAATAGATATTTGTTCTTTATTTTGGTATTATTGATGAATTTGTAATTCGACTCTTACAATCTTCCTGATCATCATCACCTTGTGGTAGAAGGGGTTCTTTATACTATGATATTTAAAATAATAGAAATAAAGGAAAGAAATAGTCCATACAAATGTTTCTACTGATTCACTATCATCATAGTAACCAGTTCAGTCTCTTTAATTCGATGGACTTTCATGAAGGCCACCTTGACCAATACTACTATAATTTATAGTTGTCAAATTTTCTATACTTTAATCCTCTCAAAATTTTAGTTAAATACAATCAACCATTACTTTGAAGGAAATAGCCACTACTAGAGTAAGTCAAACTGAAATAAAGTGGAGATACAAATTTTATAAATACTAGAATGTGACCTCTCCGCGCGGGTGCTCTAGATTTAATATATTGTATATTTTTAAAGTCTATCTATAGTTTGCGTAATTTTTTTTTTGACAGAATAGTTTACGTAATATACGAATGTGTAAAATAATTTGTGAATTCATTTGTAATTATTGGAAATAATTACTTTATAATATTAGTAAGGTTATAATTAATAATATACAAATTTAATATGAAAATTAATAAGTTTACAATGAAAAAAGATAATTAAATGCTTTTTATTTGAACTAGATTACCGACCCGTGCTTCGCACCGGTATGTTAGAAATAATTCTTTATAATAATTGATATTTATTTGTTATTTGCATATAAAATTATTGTGTAGGTCATATAGACTATATTTGCAATTATACTTTTAATTATGTAATGTGAAAGTTAATAAATTAAAAAATAAAATTTTATGATAGTTTAAAATGTATAAATTTGAAGAAATAAAAATTAAGTAACTAAAGAATATTATTAAATATTTCTTTGTAAACTACATTTGATGTTGTATCTATATCTTCATATTCATCATTAGTTCCCAATATCTTCAATTTTTTTTGAAGTAACCCTTGATAAGACAATATATAGTTGTCCATGAGCGAACATTGGTTGTGGTAGATATACTCCAACATGTTTGAGTGACTGCCCTTGACTTTTATTGATAGTCATTGCAAATAAAACACCTAAAGGAAATTGGTGCCGTTAGAATTTGAAAGGGATTCTTTTATCAGAAGGTGTCAATGATAAACTTGCGATATAATTTTTTTTACCAATATTGCTTCCCAAAATAACATTTGTTCATCAACGTATTTTCCCATTTTTTTGTAATTATTAACTTTGTTACATTACACAAACCTAAAGACAGGTCAATATTTTTCTATAACATTACTGGTACTCTAACTTTTAACCTTAACTTGTGATTTGGAAGTCCAGAAGAAATAATTGTGTTAATAATTGTGTTTAAAAATTCAGGAGTGTGTACATCATCTGGGATGTCAACGTTTGAGTTTTTATAATACGGAGATTCAAAACTCAAATATATTATTTTTTCCACTTATTGAAAATTTCTAAAATTAATAAATAATGGTTAGTTATATAGCTTTTCCACTAAAGGAAACATATTTATCTATATAAGTAATTCATATAAAATAAAATATTTATATTAACAAAAATACTATAGCTACAAAAGTTTTAGGGACAAACAAATTTTAAAAAAATTAAATAAGTATGCTTTATCATTTTAATATTATTATTAATAAAATATTAATTTAAATTTTCTTTGTCACAATTGTAATACTTAACATTATTGCAATTATAATTCTTAAAATTCAAGATAACAATATGCTTAAAGCTATTTTTGATATGATTGTAATAAATAAATTACTATTTAAAATTTAAGAAAAAAATAATTAAATAATAAATATATTTAATATATTAAATAGTTATGAAAAATTAATTAGTTATTATTGTGGAGATTTGATGTATAAAATTTCATTTTTCACAAAATATTATCAATAAAATAGCTTGGAATCTGATATATAAGAATTCTCTCTATAAATATTTTTAATATCATTTGATCACAAATTTGAACCTAAGATATATTTAATGTCATTTCATCTTTTTATCATATAAGATATATTTAGGTTAAATACAATAATAATTATTTGTTGAATACAATAAATTATTATTATTTATTAAATACAATAATAATAATTATAACAATAATAAATTTAATTTATATTAACTTAGTTATGAATAATAATAATAATAATTATTATTATTATTTAAATTACTTACATTTTAAAAACCTAAAAGATTTTATCTGAGTTTCTATTTTATTAATTTATACAGAAGTCCAAAATAATTGTGATTAATTTTATTTTACCATTGGTGATAAATTTAAATAAAGAAAATTTTATAAATGTATGATTGAAAATAAATTAAAATAAAGAAAAATTCATGCTAATTTTTATTATTAATTAATAAAGCTTATGTGATGGACAAATCTATCATATTTAGGCGTTATTATTACATATATTAAAATAACGTAAAACACATTAAATTAAAAAGACATTGAATCATTCAGATTCTTTAGTTTTCATGGAAATTTTGGATCTTTAATGATTGATACATTGTCACCCTCAAGATTAATTGTTTAAATGTAAATTATATAAAAACCCGCGCGTTGCATGGGTTTGATTATAATCATTGCCTTAAATATTATTTAAAAAAATATTTTTTTGCAAATATAATTACATATAATCTTATAATTGAATGTATTTTAAAATTATATTTAATATAAAAAATATTTTATAATATAAATATCTTTATTAATTTATATTATAATTTTATTTTATTATTTTAGTTATATTCTTTAAATTTAAAAAATATATCATATTTACGTGAATAATTTTATCATTTGTGTATATTATTTTTAATTAATCATGAAATTCATAATACATATAAATGTATATTAATGTATACTTGTATAAGGAACCTAACAAATACCTAAAATTATCAATGTCAAGTCCAAATAAATTCAAATGGAATAATTTTTAGATAGTTAAAAAAATCATAATAATCTTATCATATAAGATCAAACCTTCATATAATAATAAAATAATAATTAGAATTGACCTTAAATTTTAAGTAATTCGGCTAATAGTGGCCAACCTTCGATTTATTAATGGTCAAAAATTACCATACCAAAAAAAGAAAATAATGATAAAAGAAAAGGAAAAAAACTATCATAAACATATTTTAAACCATTTATTTGTAAGTCCTTTTATTTTTTACATACGGCATAAAAAATATCATACGTATATTTAATTTTCTTGCAAATAAAATTTATTTTTATGGTATTGTTTAATTTTTGTAATATTCAATTTGTTTCTAAACATTGTTCCAATAATTTAATCCAAAATAAAATAAACAAAAAAAATGGCTTATTTTTTAATCTTAATTTTGTAAAATACATATTAAGATATGTATTTTTTTAATTTTCTTTATATTTGTTGCAAAATCAACAACTAATGTATAGCTATATTTTCAAAAGGTGTTATAATAATAAAAATATATGATCATTAATTTTATTGAAATAGAAAGGTTAAAAGGAATTTTAAAAATAGTTTTATGTCATTGTGGAAACCAAAACGATAAGAATGATTATTAAATAAATCAATAATATAAAATAAAAAGAATGTGACCTTTAATTCAGATGTGTGATATTTAATTATTGTAAATAAATTGATTGATATTTTCTTTTAAAACAATAATAATAATAATAACAATAATAATAATAATAATGTTGTTAATAAGAAAAATTAATATAATTCATCATCTCATTTTATATGGATGTGTGAAGGGAGATAAACTCAACTAAAAATAAAGTGATAAGAATGAGAGAAAAAAACTATGAGAGAGAAACATATAAAGGTGTGGCGTGAAAGAGGGCTCCAAATGACACGTCAACCAATAATATAATAATAATAATAATAATAATAATAATAATAATATTAATAATAACTTTTTGTAAAATTTTACAAATTATAAGTTACAGTGAAAATCAATATAATTAACATTCATAGATACCTGCTCAAAGAGAAAATTAAACACAAATAACTTTAGAGGTGTTAACCCCTAATACTGCAAAAGTAAAATATTAGCCGGACACTTCTTGATACAAATTAGTAATTTAGACTTCGTGATATTGATTAATCAAATATTTGATTGTTGAAGAAGACCCCAACTAACACCTAATCTTGGACTGCTGAATTTAATCATCGTCGTAATGAACAAAAATAAGTTAAGTATTATTTTAAACATACGTTATAAAATAAAAAAGTGAAATAAAAATTACAATACAAAATCAAAAAATATATAGCATATAAGAAGAGTAATATAAAATTAAAAAGTATATACGTATCATATATGAGATGTTAGGAGGCAAGCCAAATATGAAGACCTACAATCAAATCAAATTGTGTACAATAACTCTACAAAATTCATACAACAAATTATGTATTTATATATTTGAATCTACCTATTAATAGGATAATAAATCTGATTAGAAAGTGTAACCATAATTTTAGTAATTAAAAACAGTCATTAAAAACTATAACGTTTTGTAACTACAATAAGAGTAATTATTGTTATAATAGTAACCGAAATATTCTAATAATTATTTTTAGTATAATACAATATAACCATTATGAAATATAATAATTGTTAATTATTTAATGTTTAGTAACTGCAATAAGAATAACAATTATTATTAATTATAATTTTCTATAAAGTGTAATTATTTTTTACGCCTTTTTTAAATTTGTAGTAAATAATTATGTATAGAGAAATAATTATTAATAAAATATAATCATTGAATCTATTTTGAATTTTAAAAATAAAAAAATTTAACCATAAAATATATAACATTGTAAAATTCAATTTAAAAACGTAACAAAAAAAATCATAAATCTAAACATAAAATATTTAGGAAACAAATAATATTAGTTATAGTATATATTTTTTAATAGTTATAATTAATATCCTTTACTTTGAAGAAATACTTATCTTTATATTTTTGAATAGTTATAATTTTTAACTACTTCATTATAATAATTTTATATATTGATATTTTATAATTAAATTAAAATGTGGAAATTAATATTCTTTATTTTAAGGAATTAATTATTATTATTATTGAATAAATATTTTCTATAAAATAAATATTTATTTAAGTGTAATTATTTATTTAAAAACGTAACAAAAAAATCATAAATCTAAACATAAAATATTTAGGAAACAAATAGTATTAATTATAATTTAATTTTTTGAATACTTGTAATAATATCTTTTACTTTGAAGAAATAACTATATTTATACTTTTGAATAGTTAAATTTTTTAACTACTCTATTATAATAATTTAATATATTTATATTTTATAATTAAATGAAAACAATATGTGGAAACTAATAGGATTTATTTTGAAGAATTAAATATTATTATTATTTAATATATCATTCTATTATTTCAAAAATAATTTTTTTTATTTTTATTTTTATTTTTGAATAAATTTTTGCTATAAAATAACATTTTATTAAATTGTAATTAATTATTTTTTAAAATTTATTTTATCTGTAATAAATACTAAGTATAAAGAAATAGTTATTAATAAAATATAATCATTGAATCTATTTGAATCTATTGTGAATTTCAAAAATAAACAAATTAAACCATAAAATATATAACATTATAAAATGCCATTTTAAAAAATGTTACAAACAAATCATAAATTAAATAAAATAAGTTTATATTTTAAAATTAAATTAAATGATTTGTGGAAATTAATATCCTTTACTTTGAAGAATTAATTATATTTATATTTTTGAATAGTTTTAATTTTTAAATATTTTATTATAATAACTTAATATATTTATATTTTATCATTAAATTAAAATGATATGTGGAAATCAATATCCTATATTTTGGAGAAATTATTCTTATTACTATTATTGATTAGTTATTAATTTTTAACTACTTTATTATAATAATTTAATAAATTTATGTTTTATAATTAAATTAAATGTTTTATTATAATAATTTAATATATTTATATTTTATATAATTAAATTAAAATGATATGTGGAAATAAGATGTGGAAATAATATTTTAGAAAAACTAAGTAATTCAAAGTTTATGTAAAAAAATATAATCTTAATATTAAACAGAATAATTAAAAGAGGATAATTAAAAAAATAATAATTAAAAGAGAATTAGGATTATAAGATATAATACTGTTAGTTGAATATAATGGTGTTAATTAAAACAATTTGTATTATTATTATTATTATTATTATTATTATTATTATTATTATTATTATTATTATTATCATTATTTGATAATTAAAAATTGTTTTTGTATAAAAAAAGAGAATTAGGATAATAAGATATAATAGTGTTAGTTGAATATATTATTTTATTATTATTATTATTATTATTATTATTATCATTATTATTAGAGTTTAAAGATAGTGCATTGTCAGTGTAAAACAATTTTACACATACAACCAATCAAAATGCTTTAATTTGCCATGTAATTTCAGTTTTTTAAAATTAAAAATGGGACTTATTTTGATGCCTGTCTCTCATTGGTTGACAGTGTAAAATACTTTACACTGTCAGTGCATTTCCTTTTTTCCCTTATTATTATTATTATTATTAATTGTGGTAGTTAGTTATTATATTATATTATTGTTATTATTACTATTATTATTATTATTATTATTTTAATATTTTTATTAGTTAGATATTAATTATTATTATTATTATTATTATTATTATTATTATTTATAATAGTGATGATTTAGTTTAGTATTATATTGTTATTTATTATTATATAGTTTGTATAATTAGGATTCGTATTTAAAATTATTATCAAATGACAATTATCTACTTATTATTATTTTAATATTTTTATTAGTTAGATATTATATTATTATTTTTTTTATTATTATTATTATTATTATTAATGATGGTTTAATTTAGTATTATATTATTATTATTTATTTTAATTTTAATATATAGAGTTTATCTAATTAGGGTTTTATTTAGAATTATTATTAATTGACATGTGGCGAGGATTATTACCAAGAAGACATGTGGCTAGGGTTGCCATCATGACTTCTTTACATTTATATTAAGTAGATAATTATCAATGTTTGAATTATAGATGATCAAGAAAATAATTTCACTAAAATATCATGCTAGTAGTTAATAATAAGTAATTTTATTAGTAAATACATAAATTGGTAATGAATAAATATGTCTGAGAGCTTGAATTTATGACATAAATAAATCCATTAAATGAGTATAATATTAAAGAGTTAAATATTATTTTTTATTCAAAATAAGTTTTTCAAAATTGTATAGTTTGACAATATATAATAGGTAATAAAATTAATATTTTTGTATTGAATTGTAATTATAGAAAATAATCATATTTAAATGGTGATTTTGATATAATTATTTATAAATAAAATTTATTTTAATTCTCTTTTTAGATTTTATCTATAGTATGGTTGGTTTTTTGATTGAATTAAAACTAACGAATTGATAGTTATTTTTATAATAGAAATAATCTATATTCAAAACTAAAAAAGCAACAACAATAATCATATTTTTTTAATTATCATTTTATTCTACATATCAAATTAAATTCATGCACCTTTAGAATATAATTTCTTTATGCTATAGTCAATTTTTGACAGTTTAATTAATTAATTAATTAATTTTCAATAAACAATTAGGGTTGAATGATTTTTAATAATAATAAAGATTTATTTCTATAAATTTAAGATAAAAATATCACTTGATCCTAACATGTGATTATGTTAATAAAAAGAGTAAAGATTTATTTCTATGTTAATTCATAGAAAAATCTTTTAAAAATTGTTTAAAGTATTTTGTTGATTATCAGATTATTCTATAAAATTTATTTTATTTTAGGATATAATCAATTTTCGGAAGTTTAATTAATTAATTAATTAATTTTCAATAAACAGTTAAGTTTGAATGGTTTTTATTAAAAAGAGATTTGATTCCACGATTTAAACATGGTTAGAATGTTAATATTGAAAATAATTATAATGCATTTGTATTTCTAATTATGTTTCAAATTATTTATTAATTTTCTTGTTTTAATATGTTGATCTAAATTAAAATAATTACAATTATATTATGCTAAAATTCGTAACAAATACTTTAACAAGTAAATAAATAATTTTGCAGTAAATAAGCAGGATTAAGTTATTTCCATTTTAATATTTTTCTGACTACACATGTGTAGTATTAATAAATTAAAATCTAGAAACATAAATATGTAATTATTTTATGAAAATTTATTATTTTATTATGAGTAATAATATTGAGGTTGCATTTTAATTTGGAAGTATAGAAATGTTACATGTTTCCAAAATAATGTACATACACAAAAAAATAGAGGAAAAAGTTATAGATATGATAGTATACAGGGGGTGGACGAATAAGAAGTTACGTCAATACTTAACTAAGCTAATGTGTTAAGAGCTGAGACTTTTGTCATTTGGATTTCTTGGAGTTGGATCTTTTACGATCGCTTTGTACCTCTTGTTTTTGAATTAATCAAAAATTTCCATTGATTCAAAAAAAAAAAGAGGTTGCATTTTCAATAAAATAATATTATAATGAATTCTATTTAGGTTAAGAGTGTTAAAAATTTAATTAAATTTAAATTAATGAACTAATTTTCGCATTAGTAAATATTTTGGACAACTTATTAAATGAATGTGAATTAATAAATAATTATTAAACAAAAAAATTAAATAGTTGTTGTGATAGAGTGATGATCAATATTGTTTCAAAAAAATAATTAGATTTTGATGTTTGCTTCCTTCAGGAAACGAAATTGGGCAGTTTTAATGATTCAGTTGTTTCTTCTTTCTAGGATAATAATGATGTGGAATGGACAACTTCTCACTCTCATGGAGTTTCGGGAGGTATGGCTATTTTGTGGAGAAAAAATCCGGATTCTGTTTTTGTTAATTACAGTTTCCATGGGTCTGGTTATGTAGACATTAATGTTAGTTGGAATGTAGGTTTATATAATCTTGTTAATATATATGCATCGTGTAATGCTGCTGAAAGGAGGTTATTGTGGAGAGATTTGGTGGCAAGAAAGCAGGCTAGTAGTATTTTAGAATGGTGCTTAGGAGGGGATTTCAGTGAAGTTTATTGCAGGGAGGAAAGATTGGGAATAAGGGGAAGTCAGAGTAACAGGAATATGGGAGATTTTAGGAAGTTTGTAGAGGATATGGATCTTGTGGATATCCCATGTGTGGGTGGCAGATTTACGTGGTATAAAGGGAATGGAACGGCAATGAGTCACCTTGATAGATTTCTTATCTCTAATTTCTAATAAGATGATAGACGATTGGAGTATCATTTATCAACAATGATTGGGGGAGAGGGATATTTCCGATCACTGTCATATTTGGCTCAATGTGAGGAAGTTAGATTGGGGTCCAAAGCCCTTTAGGTTCAATAACATTTGGTTCAAACATTAAAGATTTTTACCGTTCGTAAAAGATGAGTGGGGAAAGTTAGTATTGGAAGGGAAAGGGGATTTTGTTTTATATGAGAAGTTGAAGAGATTGAAACCAATCCTTAGGAAGTGGAATCGAGATATATTTGGTTGGACTGATCTTCAAGTTTGTGATAAAGTAGAAAATCTGAATGCTCTCGATAGGATCATCGTACAATATCATGAAGAGGATATTTCGACTATGGTGGATGATAGATATATAGTTACAACTGAACTTTGGAAATCTTTGCAATTAAAGGAGTGTATGCTAAGACCAAAATCAAGGCAGCTATGGCTAAAAGAAGGAGACAAAAACTCTAGATATTTTCACAATTCTTTGAAGAGTAGGCGGAGGGGGAATGCGATTACTGCAATTAGAGGGCGGAATGGTCTCCTAGAAGGGGTGGCAGAAGTGAAAGAGGAGGTGAAATGTCATTTTGAAGAGTTTTTCAGAGATAGTAGTGGGAACAGACCGGTGCCATCAAAGTTAAATTTTAATTGTCTAAGTGAGGAGGACGACAGTTGGTTAGATAGGCCTTTCTCCGAATATGAAATTAAAAATGTTGTTTGGGCCTGTGACGGGAATAAAAGCTTGGGGCCAGACGGGTTTTCTTTTGAGTTCTTGAAGCGTTGTTGGGAGTTTGTCAAAATGGATGTGTTTAATTTTGTGGAGGAATTCTATAAGGATGCTAGGTCAAGAAAAGCTGTTACTTCATCTTTTATAATGCTTGTTCCTAAGATCTCCAATCCTCAAACTCTTAATGAATTCAGACCCATATGCTTGGTAGGAAGCTTGTATAAGATTCTCTCCAAATTAATGGATGCTAGAATCAAATTTGTGTTAGGGAAACTTGTTTCGATCAATCAATCAGCGTTCGTTCCTGGTAGAAACATCCTAGACGGAGTTCTTTTGATTAATGAGGTCTTGGATATGGCTAGAAGAGAGAAAAGAAGTTGTGTCGCTTTGAAGGTAGATTTTGAGAAAGCATATGAGTGTTGAACAAGATGGGGTTTGGGAGTAAATTGCTAAGTTGGATGGATAGTTGTATTTTTACAAGTTATACTTCAATCATAATTAACGGAACACTACAAAGGATTTCAAGGTGGAAAAGGGGCTTCGTTAAGGAGATCTTATCTCCCCTTTCCTTTTTGTGTTTGTCACGGGGGCATTGGCGGGTCTAATGCGGAGGACAGCGGAGTTAGGAGTCTTTAGAGGCTTTAAGATCAACGAAATAGAAGAAGTCTACCTAGTGCAATACGCGGATGATATAATTATAGAAGCGGATGGTTGTAGTGATAACATTTGGATGATTAAGTCCATTCTAAGAGGGTTTGAGTTAATGTCGGGGCTGAAGATTAACTTCTTAAAGAGCAAGTTATATGGCATACACGTTAGTGATAGGCTCATGGAAGCGGCCTCAAGTTTTTTGAATTGCAACATTGACTGTTTTTCGCTCAAATATCTTGGGGTTAAAGTCAGGGATAGTCCGAGAAAGCTCTCAATGTGGAAGGATTTACTATCTCAACTGAATTCTAGACTGGCTACTTGGAAAGGAAGATACTTGAACACGGCGGGTCGAGTGATATTGATTAATTTGGTGTTGAATGCTGTACCGATTTATTCATTATCTTTTTACAGGGTTCCTTTAAAAGTGATAAATGAGATTCGTAAGATACAAAGTAATATCTTATGGCATAAGAGGGAAGTTGGTCATTCTATACATTGGGTAAGCTGGAAATCAGTTTGCAATCCAAAGCATAAAGGATGTCAAGATTATAAACCGGGCTTTGTTACAAAAACGGAGTTGGAGAATTATAAACGAGACGAAAGCGCTATGGAGTAGTTTTCTTCGAGAAAGATACAGGGATCCGGTGATTAAAGTGTTAATTGGGACAAATTCTGTGTTAAATCATACAGACTCAATATGGTGGCGGGATATGATTCTGTCTTATAATATTATTCATAACTGTTTTAATCTTTTCACAGGTGACATTATGTCTATTGTGAATTGTGGCTGTGGGACAGGGTTTTGGCCGTCGAAATGGCTGGGGAATCAAGCTTTTATGGATGCTTTCCCCGAGGCTTTTGCTGCTGCTTTTAACAAAAAGTGCAGCGTGGCAGAGGTCTTGAATTGGAATGGGAGTGAATGGTATTGGAACTTGGAGGCTTGTTTGGATATTTATGATCCTTCCTTCTTGCTGGTTAGAGAAGAATTACTGGATCTGTTATATCAGTTCACATTTGATAGTGAAGGCGGAGACGTTTATGAGTGGAATTTATCGGGAGAAGGTGGCTTCAATGTCTGGTCTATCTATGATATTTGTATCTGCGGTTTCTGCAGGTTCTTTTTGTCAAGTTAATGTTGGGAAGACGCTGGTTTTACTATGGAAGGTTGTTTCTCTTCCTAAATTTCTTTTTTCGGATGGAGAGTTTCACTTAATATAATAGCTACCAAAGACCAGCTCATCATGCGCAACATCCCTGCGGTGAGTAACGACCCTTGTTGTGTGTTTTGCATGTCACATGTAGACACAATTGCACATATTTTTGGATCTTTCTCTTTTGCGGATTATATTTGGCGAAGAGCGTTGATTTGGTTAGACCCTTTTGAGGATATGACTTTGGAAGAGTTCAAGTCTTTCTTCTTACATATTGAGAAAGTTAAGAACGCGTTGAAGAGGAAAGTTGCAGCCGTGATATGGTTAGTTATAATTTGGAGTATTTGGCTTTCTAGAAACGACTTCATTTTTAATAAGATTAATCCTTCTTTTGATGATTGTATGTCTGCTATTATCTTTAGATCTTGGATATGACTATCTTCATACTATCCTTTGTTATCTGGTTGTCACTTTTATACTTGGAATATTCTTCCTTTCCATTGTTTTGGGAGGTAGAGGTTTTCTATTTTTTATCTTCGGTTAAGTAGCCATTCTACTCGGTTTTAATAGATATCTTGCCTATTAAAAAAAAAGAAGACTAATTGAAGGAGCCAATATTAATATTCAGACTAATTTAAGTGATGAGTAATACTGTAACAACAAAAATATTGAATCCTATTTAGACAATTAAAAATTGAAGGAGCGTGTTAATATTCATAATAATGTCAATGGATTTGTATTTCTAATTTTGTTTTAATTTTTTATTAACTTGCTTGTTTTAATATGTTTATCAACATGTTTACTCGTCGAAGGATGAGGAGCAATATAACAGCTGATGATATGCGAGTAAAGTGTAAACCCCTGAAGTTTCTAAAGGTGATTGTTAAGCACAAGGATGATTTTTTTTAAATATGGAACTTAGAAAGTAGCGATGTTCCAGCGATGCGGATGGATTGTAAAATTGTTGGTTGAGTTGCCTTGCGTAAGATGTCGATGTTGGATTAGTGATTAAGTGAAGGATTGCTGCATACCTTGCCATCATAATAACTTTCTCAAATCTCGATACATATGAGTAGCACCAGGATGAATACTTAAACCACGTTCATGCCCTTTATCCAAAATTCTCTTTTTCAAATCCGAAACATCGGGAATATGTAACACCCCATAAAATTCTTTATTTAATTTAATTAATTTTTTATTAAATATTAGAATTAAATTGAATTATTTGAGAATATGGATGAAATAAGGCTAACGGGCCAGTGTTGCTAGTAGCAGTTGGGGGGGGTGTATCAGTTGCAAAGCCCTTTCCTAAAATAAAGTTATATTTTCATAAAAATAGAAAAGAGGAGTATTTTGTGAAAAGAGAACCAAAAGGGAGAAGAGAAGATTGAACGTGAAATTGGGAGAAGAGCAAGTGCGAAGAGAAAGAGCATCCAAGAATTCGACATCGAGGTAAGGGGGGATTCTTCTCATTAATCTCTATTATGGGTATTATGAATGATTCGATTGAATTCGTATGTTAGGATTCCGAATTGGATTATATGTCGGTGTTTGGGGTTTTGGGATTTGTAGAACTTTAGGTTCAATTATGATGTATGATGCAATTGAGTTGTTGTGAATGATGTTTGATGTTGATTACTGATGTTAATACCTGTTAGAAGTATGTATAAATGTGCATTTTCGTGCTGTGATGAGATTTTGGACGTGTTGAGATGATTGGGTTCGCACTTGGGATGAAAACAGTGCTGCAGAAAAGTGATTTTTCTGCTATATCAGTAATGTAACCGGTTACATGAGGGAAGTAACCGATTACATGGTCTCAGATAGGCGAAGAACTGCATTTCGCGATGATGTAACCGGTTACATCATTTAGGTAACCGGTTACCACTGGGCGAAATTGAAAAATAAAAGTTACTGTCAGTGATGTAACCGGTTACATTATTCAGGTAACCGGTTACCACTGAAGCTTTTTGGAAAAATACTCATTTTAAATATCCGTAACTTTTAAACCGTTAATCCTTTTTGTACGCCGTTTCGAGTACCTGGTAGATGAATTAATGCCCTATTTTATGATGTATATTAGGGGATTATAATTTAAAAATCATTTTGTTGGTTTTGTGGATTGTGTTTGGTGATCGTTTAAGTAATGGTACGAACATACTATGCGGTGTTTCTAGCTATTACGATTGATGAGATGATAATATATTTGTGGTGTTAAATGTATTATGTCGTAGTGAATATCAAATGGTTGTGATATTATTATGCTTGTATGTTGTGATATGAATGATTATGAATTGTTGGTGGATGTTAATGATGAGCATGTCGTGGTTGATGCATGCATTTCTTAATCATGTTGTGGGCTGTATCTCTTATGGTGGTGGGACAGCGGTAGCTAATTCCCATTGTGTGGAATTAGTGAGAGAAGTAGCCGAATCTTTATGGTGGTGGATCGGTGAGATGGGTTATCCCATGATTGGTACCACATGCATTAGTTGCATTGCATTAGGTTGTTGTGTATAATTGTAACATGAATGGAAGTTGTCCAATGTTGCAATTTGTGTGTATTTTGGTATGAATGACTGTATTTGATAAATGTTGCTATGCGATCTGAATATAATTGATTTGGGTGAATAATGTATGGATGAAGTTGTATTGTTTATATTCCTATAACATTTGTTAATGCGAATGAAACTCACCCTTACTGTTGTTATTTTTCAGATTGAGGAGTAGCTTGTGTACTTGGTGAGGATTAGCTCGTCAAGTAGTTCGTTAGAGTCAGTTGGGTCTGTGTCATGCTCTGGTCGTGTAACACCGGGAACGTTATTTTAGAGTTGGCTGATAAACTTCTGTTTTGTTTATGGTTTATGGTTGAATTATGAGTCTATGACTCCGGTTGTTTGATTATTCAGTTGTTAAGAATATTTCGCTGGGTTAACATGCTACCTGAATAATTTTGGTTTATCGTTCCTTATATGGCATGACATGAATGTTTATTTATTTTATTGGAGTTGTAATGCCCTTTCTCATGTTTTACTCTGATTTTTGAAAAATTTTCCGCGGGGTTTAGAAGGGTGTTACAATAGTGGTATCAGAGCATAGTCGGTCGTTTGAGTCAGAGTCTTAGAGTCGGTTAATCCTTCGTATACGAATAGTGTAAGGTTGACACTGTCGATACTTCTTGTTCTAATGAATATTGTTTGATATTTAGCAGAACAATGGCCGGAAGAGGAGGAAGAAATGACGACGCGATCGCTGAGGCTCTGGGCATGATTGCTGGTGTGTTGGGAGGGAATGCCAATGGAGCTGGTATTGGTGCTGACAGGCAGCTGAACAGTTTTCAGAGGAACAATCCTCCGTTGTTCAAGGGCACGCACGATCCCGAAGGCGCTCAGAGGTGGCTGAAGGAAATTGAAAGGATCTTCCGAGTGATCGATTGTGCTGAAAATCTGAAGGTGAGGTATGGGACTCACATGCTGTCTGAAGAAGCTGATGATTGGTGGATGGCTAGTAGAGATGAACTTGAATCTGCAGGTGTAGCGATTACTTGGGCTGTATTCAGGCAAGAATTCCTGAGGAGGTACTTTCCTGAGGATATTCGAGGCAAGAAAGAAGTTGAGTTTTTGGAGCTAACACAAGGTAACATGACAGTACCGGAATATGCTTCAAAGTTTGTTGAGCTGGCCAAGTACTATATCCACTATAACAATGATGAAGCGAGCGAATTTTCGAAATGTGTTAAGTTCGAGAATGGTCTCCGTGATGAAATTAAGCAGGGAATCAGGTACCAAAGGATTCGTCGGTTTGCTGATTTGGTAGATTGTAGTAGAATCTATGAAGAGGATAACCTGAGGCTGAAGTCATCTCACTCCCGCGAGTCAGTTGACAGGAAAGGGAAGAAGCCTATGGACCGTGGTAAACCATATGGTAGAGGTAATTATAAAGCTGGAAGTTGGAAGAAGCCTAGTGGGGGAGACTCTAGTGCCCCTGTTAAGTGCTTTAAGTGTGGAGAACCGGGACATCGTGTTCACGAGTGCAAAAAGCGAAGAGAAGAAGTGCTACCGGTGTGGTAAAGCAGGCCACATTGCTGTTGACTGCAAAGGAAGGACCGTGACTTGTTATAACTGTGGTGAAGAGGGCCATTTTAGTCCACAGTGTCCTAAGCCAAAGAAGAATCAAGCTGGGGGTAAAGTTTTCGCTTTATCAGGTTCAGAGACTACTCCAGAGGATCGATTGATTAAAGGTACGTGTTTTATCCATGGCACTCCTTTAATTGCAATAATAGATACTGGAGCAACTCACTCGTTTATTTCATTGGATTGTGCTAAACATCTGAACTTGGAAATATCTGATATTCATGGAAGTATGATCATTGACACTCCTGCGTCGGGTTCAGTGACTACTTCGTTTACCTGTTTGAACTGTCCAATTGATATTTTTGGTAGAGAGTTCGGAATGGACTTAGTATGCATTCCGCTGGAACAACTTGATGTCATCCTGGGTATGAATTGGTTGCAATTTAATTGGGTTCATATCAACTGTTTCACGAAGACGGTTATTTTTCCTGAAGATGTCAGTGTCGAGGATTTAGCAATGACTGCTAGACAAGTGGATGAAGCCATGAAGGACGGGGCTGCCGTGTTTATGTTGATTGCATCCATGGAAGTGAAGAAGAAAGCGGTGAGTAGTGATTTACCAGTGGTATGTGAATTCCCAGAAGTTTTTCCAGAAGATGTAAGAGAGTTACCGCTAGAGAGGGAGGTAGAATTTGCTATTGAGTTAGTTCCTGGAACAAGTCCTGTGTCGATGGCGCCGTATCGTATGTCGGCATCTGAATTAGCAGAATTGAAGAGTCAACTGGAAGAGTTACTGGAAAAAGAATTCATTCGTCCTAGTGTGTCGTCGTGGGGTGCACCGGTGTTGTTGGTAAAGAAGAAAGAAGGCTCTATGAGACTGTGTGTGGATTATAGACAGCTGAATAAAGTTACTATCAAGAATCGATATCCATTACCGAGGATTGATGATTTGATGGATCAACTGGTTGGTTCGAGTGTGTTTAGCAAAATTGACTTGAGGTCGGGATATCATCAGATTCGGGTGAAGACGGACGATATTCAGAAAACGGCATTTAGAACAAGGTATGGTCATTACGAATATACAGTGATGCCATTTGGGGTGACTAATGCACCGGGGGTTTTCATGGAGTATATGAATAGGATCTTCCATCCTTATCTGGATTAGTTTGTAGTGGTATTTATCGATGATATTCTAATATATTCTAAGAGTGAAGAAGAACATGCAGAGCATCTGAGGGTGGTATTAGAACTACTGAAGGAAAAGAAACTTTATGCGAAACTGTCAAAGTGTGAGTTCTGGCGAAGTGAAGTAAGCTTTCTTGGGCATGTAATTTCTAAAGATGGTATTGCCGTTGACCCAACGAAAGTAGAAGCAGTGTCTCAATGGGAAGCTCCGAAGTCAGTTTCCGAAATCCGTAGTTTCCTTGGTCTTGCGGGTTACTATAGAAAGCCCATTGAAGGTTTCTCGAAGTTAGCGTTACCGTTAACTAAGTTGACTAGGAAGGGTAAAGTATTCATCTGGGATTCGAAATGTGAGGAAGGATTCCAAGAATTGAAAAGGAGATTGACTAGTGCGCCGATCTTGATTTTGCCGAATTCGGCGGAATCTTTTGTTGTATATTGTGATGCTTCATTGTTGGGATTAGGAGGTGTACTAATGCAGAATCAACAGGTAGTCGCTTATGCGTCGAGACAACTCAAGGTACATGAGAGAAACTATCCGACTCATGACTTAGAGTTGGCAGCAGTGGTATTTGTGTTGAAATTGTGGAGACACTATCTGTATGGTTCGAGGTTTGAAGTGTTTAGTGACCACAAGAGCCTGAAGTATCTCTTTGATCAAAAAGAGCTGAATATGAGGCAAAGGAGATGGTTAGAGTTCCTCAAGGATTACGATTTTGGGCTAAATTACCATCCGGGTAAAGCAAATGTGGTTGCCGATGCTTTGAGTAGGAAGTCCTTGCATATGTCTATGCTTATGGCGAGAGAATTGGATTTAATTGAACAATTCAGAGATTTGAGTTTAGTATGCGAAGGCACTCCTGTCAGTGTTAAGTTGGGCATGCTGAAGCTGACTAGTGGCATTCTGGAAGAGATTCGAGAGGGTCAGAAAGTTGATGTAGAGTTAGTGGATAAATTGACTCTAATTAACCAAGGCAAGGGAGGTGAATTCAGAATCGACGAGAATGGTATTATAAGGTTTGGTAATCGTGTTTGCGTTCCTAATGTTTCCGAATTGAGGAAGAGTATTCTCGAAGAAGGACATCGTAGTGGATTGAGCATACATCCTGGTGCAACCAAGATGTATCATGATTTGAAGAAGCTGTTTTGGTGGCCTGGAATGAAAAAGGAAATAGCTGAATTTGTCTATGCTTGTTTAACTTGTCAGAAGTCGAAGATTGAGCATCAGAAACCATATGGAGCTATGCAACCGTTATTTATTCCGGAATGGAAGTGGGATAGTATATCTATGGATTTTGTTTCTGGGTTGCCGAGGACGGTGAAGAACTATGAAGCCATTTGGGTCATAGTGGATAGGTTGACTAAGTCTGCTCACTTTATACCAATGAGAATGGATTACCCAATGGAGAAGCTGGCTCAATTGTACATTGAGAAGATAGTGAGTTTGCATGGTATTCCTTCGAGTATCGTGTCAGATAGAGATCCAAGGTTTACATCCAAATTTTGGGAAGGGTTGCAGAAGGCTTTGGGTACTAAGCTGAGACTGAGTTCTGCTTATCATCCGCAGACGGATGGACAGACGGAAAGAACTATTCAATCGCTAGAAGATTTATTGCGTGCTTGTGTGTTGGAAAGAGGTGGTACTTGGGATAGTTATCTACCCTTGATCGAATTTACCTACAATAATAGTTTTCACTCGAGCATTGGTATGGCTCCGTTTGAAGCTTTGTATGGTCGGAGGTGCAGGACGCCTTTATGTTGGTACGACTCTGGCGAAAGTGCGGTGATTGGACCAGAGATTATTCAAGAAACGACTGAAAAGATTAAGATGATTCAGGAGAAGATGAAGGCTTCTCAGAGTCGTCAGAAGAGCTATCATGACAAGAGACGGAGAACACTTGAGTTTCAAGAAGGAGATCATGTGTTTATGAGAGTTACTCCTATAACTGGTATCGGACGAGCTCTAAAGTCAAGGAAGTTGACTCCGCGTTTTATTGGTCCGTTTCAGATTTCAGAAAGAGTGGGAGAGGTGGCGTATCACATTGCGTTGCCACCGACACTTGCGAATCTGCATGATGTATTCCATGTGTCGCAGTTGAGGAAATACATTGCTGATCCATCTCATGTGATCCAAGTGGATGATGTACAGGTAAAAGATAATCTGACAGTTGAAGCTTTGCCTATGAGGATTGAGGATCGGAAGGTGAAACAATTGCGTGGCAAGGAGATAGCGTTGGTCAGAGTAGCTTGGGGAGGACCAGCCGGTGGGAATGTTACATGGGAATTGGAGAGCCAGATGAAGGACTCCTACCCGGAACTCTTTGCCTAAGGTATGTTTTCGAGGACGAAAACTTTTCTAGTGGGGGAGGGTTGTAACACCCCATAAAATTCTTTATTTAATTTAATTAATTTTTTATTAAATATTAGAATTAAATTGAATTATTTGAGAATATGGATGAAATAAGGCTAATGGGCCAGTGTTGCTAGTAGCAGTTGGGGGGGGGGGGGGGTGTATCAGTTGCAAAGCACTTTCCTAAAATAAAGTTATATTTTCATAAAAATAGAAAAGAGGAGTATTTTGTGAAAAGAGAACCAAAAGGGAGAAGAGAAGATTGAACGTGGAATTGGGAGAAGAGCAAGTGCGAAGAGAAAGAGCATCCAAGAATTCGACATCGAGGTAAGGGGGGATTCTTCTCATTAATCTCTATTATGGGTATTATGAATGATTCGATTGAATTCGTATGTTAGGATTCCGAATTGGATTATATGTCGGTGTTTGGGGTTTTGGGATTTGTAGAACTTTAGGTTCAATTATGATGTATGATGCAATTGAATTGTTGTGAATGATGTTTGATGTTGATTACTGATGTTAATACCTGTTAGAAGTATGTATAAATGTGCATTTTCGTGCTGTGATGAGATTTTGGACGTGTTGAGATGATTGGGTTCGCACTTGGGATGAAAACAGTGCTGCAGAAAAGTGATTTTTCTGCTATATCAGTAATGTAACCGGTTACATGAAGGAAGTAACCGATTACATGGTCTCAGACAGGCGAAGAACTGCATTTCGCGATGATGTAACCGGTTACATCATTTAGGTAACCGGTTACCACTGGGCGAAATTGAAAAATAAAAGTTACTGTCAGTGATGTAACCGGTTACATCATTCAGGTAACCGGTTACCACTGAAGCTTTTTGGAAAAATACTCATTTTAAATATCCGTAACTTTTAAACCGTTAATCCTTTTTGTACGTCGTTTCGAGTACCTGGTAGATGAATTAATGCCCTATTTTATGATGTATATTAGGGGATTATAATTTAAAAATCATTTTGTTGGTTTTGTGGATTGTGTTTGGTGATCGTTTAAGTAATGGTACGAACATACTATGCGGTGTTTCTAGCTATTACGATTGATGAGATGATAATATATTTGTGGTGTTAAATGTATTATGTCGTAGTGAATATCAAATGGTTGTGATATTATTATGCTTGTATGTTGTGATATGAATGATTATGAATTGTTGGTGGATGTTAATGATGAGCATGTCGTGGTTGATGCATGCATTTCATAATCATGTTGTGGGCTGTATCCCTTATGGTG
Organism: Vicia villosa; assembly: GCF_029867415.1. Taxonomy (NCBI): domain Eukaryota; kingdom Viridiplantae; phylum Streptophyta; class Magnoliopsida; order Fabales; family Fabaceae; genus Vicia; species Vicia villosa. The sequence goes on along the minus strand of NW_026705706.1, from coordinate 359,252 downwards.
GTGGGACAGCGGTAGCTAATTCCCATTGCGTGGAATTAGTGAGAGAAGTAGCCGAATCTTTATGGTGGTGGATCGGTGAGATGGGTTATCCCATGATTGGTACCACATGCATTAGTTGCATTGCATTAGGTTGTTGTGTATAATTGTAACATGAATGGAAGTTGTCCAATGTTGCAATTTGTGTGTATTTTGGTATGAATTACTGTATTTGATAAATGTTGCTATGCGATCTGAATATAATTGATTTGGGTGAATAATGTATGGATGAAGTTGTATTGTTTATATTCCTATAACATTTGTTAATGCGAATGAAACTCACCCTTACTGTTGTTATTTTTCAGATTGAGGAGTAGCTTGTGTACTTGGTGAGGATTAGCTCGTCAAGTAGTTCGTTAGAGTCAGTTGGGTTTGTGTCATGCTCTGGTCGTGTAACACCGGGAACGTTATTTTAGAGTTGGCTGATAAACTTCTGTTTTGTTTATGGTTTATGGTTGAATTATGAGTCTATGACTCCGGTTGTTTGATTATTCAGTTGTTAAGAATATTCCGCTGTGTTAACATGCTACCTGAATAATTTTGGTTTATCGTTCCTTATATGGCATGACATGAATGTTTATTTATTTTATTGGAGTTGTAATGCCCTTTCTCATGTTTTACTCTGATTTTTGAAAAAATTTCCGCGGGGTTTAGAAGGGTGTTACAGAATACAAACCCTTTCACGACATCTGATGACACCATTCTCATCAATCTAAAAGTCACCACCTTTTCCTTGGTTAATCAATGTCATTACGTCAACCAATTTCAAATCCAATTTCTAACCTTCTCTAATCTAATCAAGAATATCGCAAGTAAGCCTCAACATACCAAGCTTAACACACGAAGTCGTCGCTTCACAAACCAAACTCTAATCTCGAAATTGTTCCAACAATTCCAATTCTCGAATCATCAGCATAGACATATGCAATGATTTCCTACTCAATGCATCGACTACAACGTTCGCTTTTCCAGGATGGTCATTCAAACAAAAATTATAGTCCTCCAAGAATTCCAACCATCTTCTTTGCCTCATATTCAACTCTTTCTAATCAAACAAATAATGCCTCCAAAGTTTCAACACAAGTACAACGGCGGCTAACTCTAAATCATGCGTCGGATAATTTCTCTCATGAATCTTAAGTTTCCTTGAAGCATAAACTACCACTTGTCAATCCTGCATCGACACACCCACTTGAAACTACATGCCCAAGGAAACTTACTTCCTACAACCAAAACTCACACTTAGAAATCTTTGTATATAACTTATTCTCTTTCAACACTTGTTGCACCCCAATTTTTGACCACTGAGATCCCACCATAGCTTAAATAGTAGGATCATCATTGTCATTATAATCATCACGCATCTATCATTTATTAACCCAAAAAAATACAAAAAAATTGTTGTTTGTTGCTTGTGTCTTAAGACAGGAGACTGATCAAGAGAAGATTGAGCAAACTAGGGTTTTGAGGCCCACAAAGGAATTCAACATTCTTCTATGATTCAAAGGAGTTCTCCAATCAAAATCAAATCCCAGAGTTATAAAATTCTATTTCGACAAACACTTGGAGTATTATAATTCAACTTAACATCCATATCATTTATCAAGGATACATAACACAAATACTCGGATGAACTAAAATAACATGAATCAACTTTATTAACATTAAGCAGCGGAACAATCATTAAACAACGTTGACGACATAACATCTTTTCAACTTAAATCCATTTTAACATCAACAATTAATTTTCATGTATCAACATAGTCATTCAACAATAAAATCAAACAACTAAACAATTAGCGTTCATCCCCCGAGTGTTACGTATTAGAGCGACAACCCGACTTGGACTAACGGCAACTAATCCTTCAATTCTCGAATACCTGCACGTTACCAACATGGGGTAACATTCAAACAGAAGGGTGTGAGTTCAAATCATTATAAATAAACATAATATGGGAAATGTAAAATACAACAAGAATACATTTCAAGAATTCATCATTGTTCACATAAACATGCATTCATATACAACATATCAAGATCCACATGTTCAACTCGTTCAATTCCAAGTGATCAAACATGGTTACTAAACAATATACATAATCATATTTCACCAACATATAAATCATATGTACATATCCTTTCTAACAACATTCACAAAGTAACAATTGTATACCAACACAATCATATTCCAAATGTCAATTAATGTTCACATAATCACGTATACACATTTTCCAATTATATAGACATGTACACAATTCACTGACATATCACAATTATGAACATATATCACCAACGCACATATTCGCCTCTATTCCAATTCACAAAACATCATAGAATATATTTATATCATTGGAATCATGTCATTTATATCAAAAGTATACAAGTAATCACATCTCTCACTGCATATACCATCCTCAATCAAACATGATTCACATATCCACATAATTATTAATTCATATATATTCACATCTACATCACATATGTTTCTATCATATATATCACATATATAACACATCAACCATTCGTATCAAATGATTTCAACTATGCAACGATATCATCAACACAATATAACAATCACTTCATCATCATAATAACCCGAATGCAACTCAATATGCGACTCAATACTATGCACATGCATGTGGTACCATTTGGAGTAAAACTCCCATCGTATAAAAAATTGCCATTGGGCATATCGTCCCTATTTGCCATTAAGGCCATCGTTGCTTTTTTTCATTTTTAGGCCATCGTCTCTTTATGCAATGGATGTGACTCAATGATGCAACATCCACACAAACACAAAATTCACAATGCATAACAACATCGTTTAAACATCACCAATTCAATATTGAAATTCAACAACAACAACACAATCATCACTATTCATAGTAATCCATCACTTCGCAATCACATCAATCACAATATCAAATGATACATTTCAAGAAAAAATTTCAAAAGGTTTCCAAATGGTTTTCAAACCATTCTCATTAGATAGACATTGATTAAAGCTTCGCGGAGGTTCCAATGGCGCTTAAAAAGGAGTTACGGGTCAAAAGATACATCATTTAGAAGTTCCAAAATGTTTTTGACAGCAAAGTTTGCTTAGCGGGCTCAAGCGCGCTTTGCAGAACTAAAAACAGAAGCGAACCACTTTCGCAGCTCCGCTTAGCGAGCTCGCAAAATTTTTAAATCTGCTCCCAGGGGTCGCTCAGCGGACCAGGGCCGCTTAGCAGACGCGCGATAATGCAAAAAAATAACAGAGATATCAGACCTGGGAAACCACACATCCACCACCCAAAACCATTCTCAAACAGCAATTTAAGGCACATATAAACAGTATTGAACATACATTAACAACAATCATCATCAAAAACATGTTTAATAGCACAAATCTCACAATTCTACAAAGTTAAGGTTTCGCCAAAATCAACACATATTCACCAATTCACATGCTATTTTCATACCTATTCATGGAATCATGCATAGAATCATAAATACAAGTTAGGTTTCACATCACTTATGGATTGTCCTATCAATTTCACAACACAACTCATGAAATAGCAAAATCCCCAAATCCTAAATCATGCATCTACTAACCCAACAATCATTACCCAATTATATAAACCTATAATGACTTAGATTTACACCCTTACCTTGAATCTCTAGTCCTTCCTCTTCAAGAATCTACTTTCCTCTTCTCTTCTTGCCTTTTTTTCCTTCTATTCTCTAATTCTAGGTTTTTCTAACATAACCCCTTACTATCTCTATTCTTGTTATATTGGGCTTCACCAACCCAACTCCTCATTCTAATTAACTAGGCCCATTAACTAATTACTAGTATTCACATAATCACTCAATTAAAAACACAATAAATAATCAACTTTCACACAATTGATAAAACAAAAGTAAAGACCTAGTAATTAAAATAAATAATAAAAGAACTAATAAAATCGGGCTGTTACACTAGTCTGCTACTTACTTTTAACTGGGTTCATTGTAGTTTACTCACTATTAGTAATCTACGATGGAAATTCATTACTTTTTTTTATTTGTAAATAGGTCTATCTATATGCATTAAGGAGTAAATGTATCTCCATTTAATAATTTTGTTTTTTATTTGAGAATAATATTCTTAGTAATACATTCATTTTTGTCTTTAAGAGAAAGTATTCATAAAATAGAATAATAATGTAATAGAAAATCGGAAACCAAATTTATGTTAAGGTGGTTGACTAATTTTTGGTTTGTTATATCAATGTGGTAGCAAAGCAAACAATTATTCAATCTTAGCCTTTATAGTATCCATCGGAAGCAGCCCATCCTCCAAGTCCTTGAAGTGACCTGCAGAAAAGTAAGCTTACTTTATTTTCAGTAAAAGTCAGCCAGATTTGTGTTTTATATCAACTAAGTATTGAATGAAGGACAATGTTCAACTGTTGATGCGATTTGTGAAATTTCCTTGCATTAAATACCAACATATGATGATAAATAGAAAGCATGTAAGCCAAATCACAAAGGGTGCAGTTCCAAATGTAAAAATGTGCTAATTGAATCATTAAGATATTGCTTTATATCAAAATAAGAGAAAAGAAATATCAGAAACATCTACCAACATCTCTCATATAACAATGCATCAATAAAACCTTGGAAAAAGAGAAAAGAATACATTAAACTTTGGTACAAATCAAACCAAATGTGTGATTTGGTTTCGATTTTTGAAATCATAAATTTATATCGCAGATTAACGCTTGTTTCGATTATGTTTCAATAAGAAAAAGAGGAAGGAAGGAGGAAGAAGAGGTAGAAGGAAGAAGAAAAAGAGGAAGAAGGAATAAGAAAAGGTATAAGGAAGAAGGAAGAAGATTTGCAATTGAAGGAAGAAGAGGAAGAAGGATGTTGTGCAAGAGAAATAATTAGATGAAGTTGAGTTTGAAAAAGAGTGAGTGGAAATATGCTGAATTTGAAACGTTTGAAAAAATGCATACGTGGCTCATTGTGAAAGCAGCAAGGACATATGTGTCTTTTTTAGGTACTATTGTTTTCTTATATTATATTATAATTTATAGATGTAAAATTTTAAAATCATATTTTACTATAAGTTTTAGTAATATTGTTGATTCAGCATATTATTTTTGTCATAAATTAAACAGTTTATGTTATAATTTCATATTTAGTATTTCGTATTTGGTAAATACATTTATTATTATATTATAATAGAAAAATATTTAAAAAGATTATATAAAATACGCACATAATAATTTATAGTAATATACTATTAATGGTTTATTCTATTTTGATACTAAATTATAATTATATTGGTATTTGAAAAATATTAATAGATTCAAATAGTCTAAATGGTTTACGTCTTAACTTTTTATTTGGAAAATATCTTTATTTTACTATATTTGAAAAAATTGTTTCTAAAGATTTTTTTTTAGAAAAATTTCACACATTTACTAATTTTCATTGATATACTATAAACATAAAAAAAAAAAAAAAAACTAAAGTGAAAGTATATTTCTATAAAAATATATGTACACGCATCTAAGAGAATAAGATTTTTAATACATATTCAAACTATCTCACCACAGTAACATCAACTAATTTATTTAGGTTTAGTAAGTTTAAAAAAGTATATATTTCATAAAGAAATCTGTTTTCTTTATCATACATATATGGAATGAGATAAAATGAGATTTTATAGAAAAAAAGTGAGTAGGAAATTACTTACACAGCAATCCTTGTAATGATATTGCTCTATATATACCAAATACATAAAATCACATTATTCACAACAATCAACTTTAACTGTTTCTTCTTTCAATTTTCGTCTTCCGTTAATCTATAGTCACAACAATGGGTAGAAGAAAAGTGAAACTGGCTTTCATTGTGAATGATGCTGCAAGGAAAGCAGCATACAAGAATAGGAAGAAAGGTCTGTTGAAGAAGGTTGATGAGTTATGCATTCTTTGTGGAATTGAAGCTTGTGCTATAATTTGTGGCCCATATGATCCTGAGCCTGAGATTTGGCCAACACCATTGGGAGTCCAAAAGGTGCTCTCAAATTTAGGACAGTGCCTGAATTTGAGAAAAGGAAGAAAACTATGAATCAAGAGATTTTCCTCAAACAAAGAGTTTTAAAGGTAAAAGAGCAGCTAAAGAAGCAAATGAGAGAGAATAGGGAGAAAGAGATGATGATGGTCATGTTTCAATGTCTCAATGCTGGAAATGTTGTGGACAACAATATGTCTGGGGTTGATTTGAATTCTCTTGCTTCCTTTATTGACCATAATTTGAATTACATTGGTAGAAGGTTGGAAACAGATAATATTAATAATGGGGAAATTCAGATGAATAACTTTGACAACATTGAAAGGGAATCGTACGTGGATTTCAAGCATGATAATGATGAAAATCTTGAGAATGAATTTTGGAGTAACCTACAACCTTGAATGAAATCATGTATGATTGTTTTGCATTCCCACCATGTTTTAATTCAATCATAGTTTATTTGCTTCTAAAATTGTTAGTATTGTTTATGTACTGGGTCGATTGAATAAAAGAGTCTTTTGTGTGAAGCTTTCAATACATTTGCAAAAGAAAGTTATACCTTACTACTAACATATATAATTTATTTACGTCTAACATTTATTGTTTTAAAAAATGCCTCTAAGTCTTGAATCATGTTAAATTCTTTCTCTAATTTTTTTATACTCAAAATTTATAAAATAAGAAAAGTAAAATAAATACAGTAAAAACCACTAGAAATTATCCATTAAACCAAAATCCATCAAATCTATCCACCAAAATATCCATTAAATCATCCACCAAATACGAAATGAATTAATGGAGTGGATTAAATCCATCCATTTATATACATGGATGGAACCAATCTATCAAATACATTTTGAAGATCCAATTAATTATTTTTCTTTTATACTTTAAATTTATTAAATTATTTTTAAAAAAATAACAATTTTTTTAAATTTTTTTTCCAAAATACAAAAAAAATCTAGTTTTTTTGTAAAAACAAAAAAAAAGATTTTTTTACAAAAAACAAAACATTCGAGTTTTTCCAAAAAAATAAAAAAAAGATTTTTTTTTACAAAAAATGAAAAAATCGAGGTTTTTTTAAAAAACAAAAAAATTGAGTTTTTCTTGAAAAACTTAAAATCAAATATTTTCGAAAAAAACGAATTAAATTTCAAAAAAAACGAAAAAAAATCGAGTTTTTTCGAAAAAACATAAAAATTGAGTTTTTTTCAAGAAAATGATAGATCGAATTTTTCCGAATAAAACGCAAAAAGCAAGTTTTTTACGAAAATTTAAAAATAATTAGGAATATTAATTTTTATTTTGTTTTCGTGTATGTTGTTGTTATGTTTCACATGATTTTCATATGATTTTCTTCTTGTTAGACCGTTTATGGTTTTTTATTGTTGTATGTTCTTGTATTATGTTGCTGATAAATGTAGATAAATGTTTGTTGACATGATTCTTATGATGTTATTGTTATGGTTCTTTACTTATCACTTAAAGCTTCGAGAAATGGTTAGTTATTAAGTTCTCCAAATATTTGTTAATTAATTGATGTTTTTGATGATAAATGTTGTTAGTGGAGTTGTTATATCATATATGATTGCTTGTTTCACTATGTCCTCATTGAACTTGCATTCATTTAAATAGATTTTTTAGATGATAATTAAAAAAAATTTAATTATTCTTGAAAATCAAATTAGACGATCCAATGTTTTTTTTTTGAATTGCATCCATCTTGTAAATTATAATTTTTCGTTTAGCGTATATAATTTCAATCACTGTCACAAAATTTTCAAAATAATATCGATAAATAGGTGTTAGTGTGTGTCTTTCACACATATCTTGATGTTTGAAAAATAAACTAGAAAAGAAGAAGAAATCATTATTTACAATTCGAAAAACATTGAATCGTTTAATTTGTTTTCAAGAATAATTTAATTTTTTTGATTATTATCTCAATAATTTATTTGATTGATGGTATATGGTTATTGAGGGGCAGGGAAAAACACGCAATCTCATATTTTATAATAAACTCTTACATACACCACAATGGTGGGAACTTATAACCATGGTGAAATATTATTTTTTATGCATTTTAATTTTGTTTATAGCCGGGTATCGATCCCATGACACTATATTTATGACAACGGTTGTTGATGTCAATTGTTGTGATAGATAGCGTGCTACATAGTTTATCACAATGGCCACACGACCGTGGTTGAAACAGCAAACTTACAACCAACCATTGTGAGATAATTTCCTTAGTAGTGTACCTATGAACTACGAGACTCTGATTTATTCATTGTACTATGGAGATACGTAGGCACGGGGTTCCAAAACCATGACAAGCACACTAATTAAAAACTTATTTTTCCCCTTAATTAAATCCAGTAGCAAGTAACTTAGATAACAACACACTTACACGCAAAACAAACAAAATGGTTCCTCTTGAGTACAATAGATGTTAGGGGTGCTAATATTTTCCCCTTAAAATCAACTCCCAAACCCAAATTTGATTGCGAGACCATTTTCTTTCACTTCTAGGAGTTCTTTCAATAGTTTCCCTTTCCTTTGGAATAAATAAATTACGGTGGTGACTCTGTATTTTTTTGCAGCGCGACAATCATGAGCCATAAATCTTTTCCCCTTTGAACAATCCTTGAATAATCAAACTTCAAACCATAACATCCCTCAATAACTTCATTCAGCATCACTAAACCATATCATCATCTTGCCTTAACTATCTTCTTCACCCTCACTATCACCATCTCAATAACAAACTTTCACTAATCAACACATACACCAACCGTAATACACTTTATTAAACCTCAAAACCAAAAACAGAACCGAACAACACTCTACAACAACCATCAATCACCAAAAGTAGCTCATTAAATAAAAATCAAAGAGTAGGTAGGAAATGAAAGAAGAAAGAATCAAATGTTACCGTTCTCACATGTTTATTGTTGTTTTAATTGAGATAGATTTGTTGGGAAAATAACAAACATGAAGAAAAAAGAGGAATACAATCATAACACATGAAAATAGTGTTGAAACTCCAAAATCCACATCAACATTTTTCCTCTTTAACAACAATTAAAAAGTGTTCCCAAAACTACAAAAAGCGTTGCCTAAAAGAATATGGGACGTTTTACAACCATCCTTTATGCGAGTGTTGCCTATTGTTTGAGGCAACCTTTATTTCGTCTCTTGCCGCACTTTTCAAAAACGTCCCCTTTTTTGAAGCTTTTTAGGTAACATTTTTCAAATATTGCCATAACTTACAACGATTACAAATTGCTCCCTAAAGGGGTAGTGGTAAAACAATCTGTGACAATAGTGTTTAAATGTTGTCTTACCTAACAACAAATACAATTTTTTTCAATAAGCAATTGATATAAAAAATCGCACTAGGGGTGCAACACTTACAAGAGACTACAAAGATTTAAAACAACCTAGAGGTAGCTTGTACCAATCATAAAAACTAAAGAAAGATGTCGGTTTACTACTAGCTAACCAACTCCAAGATAAGAACATAATATTGGACCACACCACATTAAACTATAAGAAACTTGCTCCAAAATGATAGCATTTCTCGTAATCCATAGACTCCAAGTAGTAGCAATCCAAATCGTGTTAATCTTCAGCCTGTCATTAACGTTCTTCACCTTTCCTTGTAAAGTTCCAAAATCCATGAACTCCTCTAACGTGAATGGAAGGTCTGCCCCCAACCACGCAAAAACCCCGCCCCACAATTTCTTTGAAACATGGCAAAGAAAAAACAAGTGAGACAAGGTCTCTAGATGGTTCCTACAAAATTCGCATAGTAGATTTGTGGAGATTTTGGCAACTCCTCTAATTAGCAATAAATCTTTAGAAGGAAGTCTAGAGATGAACATCCTCCATGAAAAAAGCTTTATCTTAGGTGGAAGCAACATTGTGGTGTCGTTTTCTTTACCTCCCCGTTTCACTTGGGAGGACAGCACGCTAGACCCTTCACGCGAAATTTGGAAGGAGGAAGCGCCTGTGGCGGGATAAATTTTATTTCAGTTCTTCCTACGATATCACACGAACTTTTTAATTATCATACGAGTAGGAAAGGGGAAAAAGATCTCAAATAAACCCTAGGAGTTTGCTAAGTGTGGGGATTCACCTAGACTATAAATTCTGGAGTCCGGGGGGTCGGTTATACATAGGGAAGAGTTTAAGCACCCTACATATCCGTAGTACTCTACGGGAACCTTCTCTGTGTCAATGTGATTGTGTTTGTTGCTAAATGATTGGGAAAGTTTCTTCTTTGTGTTAGGAGATGGAATTGAATTGAATTAAAAAGAAGACAGACTGACTGACTATTTTTGGTATTTTATTAGCTCGCTGAGATTCCTTGTGAACCTCATGCCTACATATCCCTAATGGAAGTCGGAGTTTTTTGTAGTTCGGAGAACTAATTAGGGAAATTAATATATTTTTGGTGCCTTGCTTGAAGCTCAAGGTTGAAGCTTGAATTAAATCTCTGTTTACAGTAAAGAGACATGAAATTATCCTTATAGAGATGTATTTCTACTATTCCACCACAAACATTTTAAAGTGACAGAAAAGCTTAATTCATTTCATTAAGAGAGGGAGCCTACTTGGTTGATCAAGTATGACAGCCAACATTCCTCTTGAATGAAAGAAGGATTCTCATCCAAATTAAGGAAAGTTTACAAGTCTAGGTTTGTTTGCCTCAGAGCATGCCTTTCAAAGTCCTAAATGGGAGAATATTTAAAATTGAAATTAAAATTGAAATTGAAATGTTTGTTTGTTTGAATGTGGTGAGATAGGAGAAATATCTTTCTATAGAGATAAGCTATGTCTACCTACTGTTTGAAAGATTTGATTTTTAGCTGTCTTGTATGAGGCCCACGCTTGAGGCTTTTTGATTGTTTTTATTATTGACTCTGAGAGATAATTCTACTGGGGATTGACTTAAACTGAGAAGTTTTTGTGTTCTGTACAAAGCCCAGAATTGAGGCTGACTCTTCACTGGGGAAGTTATTATTTCATGCCTTGTATGAGGCCCAAGGTTGAGGCTGACTCTTTGGGGAGTTTTACTCTGGTGGAGGATTTATCTATTAAAAGACTGATTTTTTGGAGGCTAACCCTTTCCAGGGATTTTGAATGATAGCAGAAATATTATCTAATTGAGACTTCTTGTTTAAAGCCCAAGATTAAGGCTGACACTGACTGAGGATAGATAACTATGGATCCTAGACTTTGCTAAGGAAATTAATGAAGATAAGGGTGACAGAGACTGTCCATGTCTCTCATTCCAAAAAGTGTACTCAATATGAGATTGAGACAATCTTAGCTTGTTTGAAGTCTGGTTTGAAAAGTAGAAGAAACTCACCAGGATTGGCTAAAAGGTGACTAAAGACCTGTTCCTATGTTTATAAGAAACCTGATGGGTCCTTGTATACAAGCTCAAGAGGAAGCTGGAAATGCTTTTAAGAAGCCTGTGGGTCCTTGTACAAAGCCCAAGAGGAGGCTAATTGAGGGTCATCGAGGGTCCTTGTTATAGCACAAGAGGAAGCTATGTGGTTTTGAACTTATTTTGGCTCTAAGCAAATGGGTAAGAGGTTTCACCGGGAATAATTCCTCTTGGGTGGATGTGTCCTAGTTTGGGTTCTAAGGCTTTTTTTTCAAGATGTTTCACCGGGAATAATTCATCTTGAGGGTTTGAACTAAAGATCTCTAATTAGGAAAGAGCCTTCACCGAGAAGACATTCTCAATCCTAGGCCATAGTCCTATAATATATATATATATATATATATATTATATATAGTTTAACTGTCCTAAGGTTTACACTCAAACGTAGTGCTAAAAATATATAAACAGTTCTATATTTGACAGTAATTTAAATAAAGACTGTAAAATGAAAGCTTGTAAAGCCTAACCTGGATGGAGTGGAGGCCTTTGAAGATGTATGTGCAAAGCCTTATCAGCAATTTTATTGATAACAGTTGAATATTTATGATAAACAGTTAAAGATTTTTTGAAAACAGAAGAAGTTAAGATGGACATAGGTCACATAGGTATCTGAAGAGTTTCACCGAGAATTATGCCCTTCAAATACCAGAAGAAAGTTTTGAAAACAGAAAGAAGATTTTGTAAATACAATTTTTGAAAACAAACTAAGAAAAGAAAAAGGTGCTGGGACTTACACTCTATTAGAGGCCATGTACTTTATAGTACTAGTTTAAAAGAAACAGTTGAAAGATTTGAAATGACACAAGGTTTTGTTGTCTGAAAACCTTAGTCGTCTGTTTAATTAAAGTTTGAAAACAGTTTTGAAAATTGACAAAAGTCAACTTAATTAGGGTTTAGACAAAGTCTATACCTAATTAAGACCTACATGATTAGGGTTTTATCACAAAAAATATTTACAAGAGATTAGGTTTTGAAAGTCAAGAGAAAACTATATTTAAAGTATTTTAAAATACTTAAAAAATATGTTATTTAAACCTAATAAAAATATATCAAATAAATAATATTTTTGTGATTTTTTGGGTTATTCATAAAATAGATACATTAAATGAAAAGTGTATAAAAAATGAAATGAAAATGATTTAATTTGATAGGTGAGTTAATTGGTTGAATTTGTGAAGAAAATTAAAGAAAATAGTGATAAAAAAGATGTTTTGGTCTCACCATGGACACCACAAGGCCAACACGCGCTTGGTGTCAAAGGAGTGACTCCATTGCAATACATATGTTATTCAAGTGCATAGAACAAAAAAAAGAAATAATCAAAAGGTCTGGGGCGAGGGGGATTCGAACCCCAGACCTTGGGCACGCGCAACACACAAACTCTATTTACCACTGGGCTATAACGATTTAGTCGTTTATGAAACGCCTACCACTCAAAATAAAACAAACTCTAACCCTGGATTTGAATTTTGCACGCCACCACCATTGTCATCTTCAACCTCAAGCTCTCATATTTTTGAAATTCTGAACTCTCTCAATTCTCAACCATTTGCAAAGATGTAAAGATCAAACTTGCTCTAAATTCACTCACGATTCCAGATATATAACTAACATAAATTTATATTAACTATATCTACTGAATTAAACAAAATACGTGAAGAACGCTAAAATTCAAAAAAAAATTAAATGATGATGCTGATGAATAAATGCATGAGAGTAAAGGGCTTTTGATCCTCTAAGGACACTGAATGAACTGGTATCGAGCTTTATAAGAAAGAGTACTTGAATAAGTAAGTTGGGGTTTGAAAAAATACCTCTGAAAATGGAGGTCGTGAGGATGATGGAGAACACCTGGGCTTGTATGAATGATCCTAAAAGCTTCTTTGGAACTCAGTGATGCTAACTGGATACTTATTGCACCTTGAATGCTCCAGGATTACTCTACTCGACACCTTCTATTTGAGCTTCAAGTGAACATGGAGGTTGGTGATTCTGTGATAATAGATGTGCTGCAGGCATCTGGATAGCTTCACTATCACCTAAGGGATGTGCCTCGATGCTTTGGCTAGCTTCACACCTTCTGAATTGCTTTATGGACCTCCAATTGCATGGGCTCCAAAATGAAAGCAACAATGGTGTTCTCCCACCTACAGAAGTGATCCAGATGTTTGGATCAACTCCAATGAACCTCTTTGAGATGTTAGAATGCTTACTTTTCAAAGAAGAGCTCTGGTTTGAAGAAATCGATTCTTCTTGCCAAAGAACTTGGAAAAACCATAAGCATGAGAGAGAGAAGGAGAAAGCAAGGAATTGAGTTGCTTTGGTGTGCTTATTACTGATGAAGGCTCTTCTATTTTTAGACAAATGCTGCAGAGCAATTGGATATAGTGAGCTTGCTTAGTGAAGTAAGTTTGGTTCCTTGGCCATGAAGGAATTCAAAGAATATTCCAAGTGCAATGATGAGCTCTTTGATACCACTCCCTAGCCATCGGTTTTGCTTGATCTTAGGGGAAAATTATGATGCAGAAGTGAGCTACAATTGGTTGGGAAGAGATTCCTTTGGTGATTCATCAATTTGCCATAAATTCTCAAATGTAATCATTACATAATCATATGCCTTTGTTTTTGGGAATATTCTTCAATCCTTATGCAATGATGAAAATGGATGTATGGTATGCTTGCAGATGTATTATGGGTCGTGTAACATCACTTAGTGAAGCCATTTGCACAAAATTGCAAAGTTTCAAATTGTACATGACCTATAATTTTACTCCATGAGGCCAACTTTGAACAAGCATAACTCCTAGCTCAAAATGAATTTGGAGGAGGTTGATCACAATTTGGAAAGCACTAAAAATCTACTTAAATTCATTAGTATGGGGTTTCTTCAGAATCATTTGGGAAAATTGTGAAAAATGAGCCCAAAGTTGGAAGAAAACTAGGTCAAAAACACTTAGAAAAATTTCTAAGTTTTTAAGGCCTATAACTTCCAAATCCTAAATCTCTCAAATGATTGATCTTTTGAAAAAAGTTGCTATGTAAGATGTTGTTTTATTTTTCAAGATCTACAACTTTCATGTTGGAAGTTTTTTGAGTTGTGTAGGTGAAATTTTGAGTTCCCAAAATGCCCTTAAAAACCCTAATTCCTGACTTTTTAATCCATGATGAATTTTCTTGAGTTTCTTTTTCCAAATGACTCTAATAATCATATATTGATGATATTGATCTTAAAAAGTCATGGTTTGGCCAAAAATCCTAAAACTCAAAGATAATCTTGTACAGTTGACTTTTTCCTAATGAAGTGAACTCTTGGACTTTTGTGATGAATCAAGTTCTCTTCCTCAAATGAGTGATATGAATGTATTATATTGTGGTAATAGAAGTTCTTGAACCATGTTTTGAGTTTTGGATCCATGTCCTGATTAAAAGTCAACTGTCCAGGTGAATTAGGTTAAAAACCCTAATTGTCGACCAGATGTAATTGATGACTGTAGATCTTGAATTGAAGTGTAATGTCCAATGGGTAATGTCATATGAACCAATTGAAGATATTTGAACCAATTGATAGATGTCCTGGAGCTTTTTAGGGTTTCCCAAATGTGATCCCTGATTATAGTCCCTGATGGACTCAAAACCCTAGGTTAGTGAACTAAGCAAACTTGGGGCCAGATGATTGGGTGTCTAATCAATCATAGGTGAATAGACTGAAGCTTCTTGAGTCCCATGATTGTATTAGAGACTAATCCCTTTATTGATTGATCCTTTGCCTGAGCTCTTTTGTTTCTAAACATCCTCGATTAAGCACCAGATGAACAAGTGATTATTCTGAGTATCTGTTTTGATTCTGATGAAAAGCCTGAAATTATGACATCTCAGGGGGGGTCAAAATTAGGGTATGACAGATGCCCCTATTTAAGTTTCTTTCAACTGGAGGGAGAGGGATTGATATCTCGATCTCTCCTGAGTGAAAGAGACTTAAATACCAAAGAATGCCCGAATGTTGGGCGTCCTTGAGATGTTGCGGTGATAATAAAATCCTTGTGCATGACTTGATCCCGTTGTCGCATTCTGCGTGGGATAGGGAGACAAACTCCTGTAGAAATGTGCTTATGCAAATTCTGGTGAATGGATGGCAATGTAGAGTGCACAATCCATCTTCTTTGACTAAGTGTTGATACTTAGAAAAAAGGTAAACAAACTCCCCTTTGTTTCGGATGTCCAATCGTGAAACTGGTCTTAATTGTAATTTTGGACGATATCTCAGATAAAGAGAAAAATCTCCAAAGGTTTGTTTCCTCATCAAACTTTTCACCAGCGTCCGTTGGAGAGATGCCATTTGACGGATGGCAAGAAACTTTATCACACTCTTCTTCAATGTGACGTATTCGAAGGAATGCCATATGATCGTGCATCCTTTTGAGGAGCTAATGACTTTGCTTAAAAGTGGACGAACTGTTTTCGGGACGAAAAGTGCCATTCATCGACTTATGCTGGGGGATAAACAAACTGCTTTCTAGTAGGAAAACTGCCATTTGTCAACTCTGCTGAGGACTCTGAACTATCTTTTTGAAGAAAACTGCCATTCATTGAATCCGCTGGGAAATTAACAAACAGTTTTCCTAGGAGGAAAACTGCCATTTGTTGACCCTAATGGGGTGAAATATCTCGGTAGCAGACAAACTGTTTCTTGCAAAGAAACTGCCATTTGTCAATTCCTTGGGTATTAAACAGACAAACTGTCTTTCCTCGGGAAAGACTGCCATTTTCCAATCGCTAGGGGAACAAACTGTCTTCTGCTGAAAGAGACTGCCATTTGTTGACCCTGCTGTGGAATCCGTAAGCGGAACGAACTGTCTTCTGCGAAAGAGACTGCCATTCGTTGACCCGGTTTAGGAAAAAAAAGTGAGCAACCTGTCTTCTGCTGAAAGAGACTGCCATTTGCTGACTTTGCTGAGGAATCTTTAAGCGAAACGAACTATCTTCGTAGAGAAGGCTGCCATTCGTTACCTGCTCAAAAAAAGTGAGTGAATTGTCTTCTGCTGAAAGAGACTGCCATTCGCTCAACTTTAATAAAGACTACTGAAACGAACTGTCTTCGTGAAGAAGACTGCCATTTGTTACCTCCACTTGGGAGAAAGTGAGCAATCTGTCTTATGTTGAAAGAGACTGCCATTTGCTGACTTTAAATAAAGAATTCTTAAACGAACTGTCTTCATGAAGAAGACTGCCATTCATTAACTCTAGGGGAACTACCTGTCTTCTGCTGAAAGAGACTGTCATTTGCCAACCCTGTTGAGAGATCCTTAAGTGGAACGAACTGTCTTCTACAAAAGAGACTGCCATTCGTTGACCCAGCTTAGGAAAAAAGTGAGCAAACTGTCTTCTGCTGAAAGAGACTGCCATTTGCTGACTTTAAATAAAGAATTCTTAAACGAACTGTCTTCATGAAGAAGACTGCCATTCGTTACCTCCACATGGGAGAAAGTGAGCAAACTGTCTTCTGTTGAAAGAGACTGCCATTTGCTGACTTTAAATAAAGAATTCTTAAACGAACTGTCTTCATAAAGAAGACTGCCATTCGTTATCTCTAGGGGGACAAACTGTCTTCTGTTGAAAGAGACTGCCATTTGCCAACCCTGTTGAGAGATCCTTAAGCGAAACGAACTGTCTTCTACGAAAGAGACTGCCATTCGTTGACCCGGCTTTGGAAAAAAGTGAGCAAACTGTCTTCTGCTGAAAGAGACTGCCATTTGCTGACTTTAAATAAAGAATTCTTAAACGAATTGTCTTCATGAAGAAGACTGCCATCCGTTACCTCCACATGGGAGAAAGTGAGCAAACTGTATTCTGTTTAAAGAGACTGCCATTTGTTGACTTTAAATAAAGAATTCTTAAACGAACTGTCTTCATGAAGAAAACTGCCATTCGTTACCTCCACATGGGAGAAAGTGAGCAAACTGTCTTCTGTTGAAAGAGACTGCCATTTGCTGACTTTAAATAAAGAGTTCTTAAACGAACTATCTTCATGAAGAAGACTGCCATTCGTTATCTCTAGTGGGGAGATTCGAAAGTGGACAAACTATCTTCCGGAGAAGATTGCCAACTATCGACCTGTTGGAGAATCCTAGTTGGGGAATCCCAAAAGTGGACAAACTATCTTCATGAGGAAGACTACCATTTGTCGACCTTGCTTGGGGATAACAACAGTAGTGAACAAACTATCTCTTTGAGGGAGATTACTGCTTGCTGACTTGCTGGTGAATCCTTGTGTATGAACCGTCATCACGAAGAGGAAGGTTCTATCACAACTCGTAGGGGAATCTTGAGCAGATGTCCAAGTGATTCGAGCAATAACCGGATGAAAGCCTAACTGGACCATGCTAACTTATGCATTCATGATGTGTGCAGTATGCATTATGATGATTATAAAATGTAAAGTGAATGTGAAATAGAATTGTCGTGGATGTGAAATCCTGCGATACGATGTCATACCCCAAAATTTGCCCATACATTTTCTCCTATTCAAATTCAAATCAAAACACAAAGCTTCAAGACACGCTCTCCTAAGCAAAGATCAGAGAATTAGGGTTTGGTCTGTTCAAAGGGAAATCAGTGAATCAATGACTCCAAGGCATCTCATATGATCAATATATCTTACATCATCTCCATGACAAGTATCAAGTCTCATCTCAAAGGATTGGTCACTCAATTGTTCAGAAAGTCAACAGTCGACTGGTTGACCTAAGAAGTCAACTGTCGTCAAAGTAAAGTCAAAAATTCTGATTTTTTTGTCAAGATCCTCATATTGAAGTATCATTCACCATTTGATCAAGAATTGATCATGGTTCATCAAGGAAAGATCAAAAATCAACAAATCAAAAAGTTTCTAAATTAGGGTTTTGTATAGGAAAAGTCAATAAACTTTGACCAGCCATAACTCTCACATGAAACATCAGAAATTTTCCATCCAAAGCTCATCTTGAAGGAAATTTGATTCTCTACAACTTTGTCTCTCACATGCCAAGTCTAAAAATGCTTCATTTGAGAGATATGGACCAAAACATTACAGGTCCTTTTCAAAAGTCAACAAAAAGTCACTTTTTTCAAAAGGACACACAAGGAGCATGGAAAATAATTTTGATATGAGACCAAAGACACTGGTTAGAGGACTCCCTAAGGTTTTTAAAAAGTCCTAGAACACTTCCATACCTCAAAAAATGAGAGAGATAGGCCTTGTCAAAGTTGGACTATTTTGGAGGGAAAAGTGTGAAAGAATTTGGATTTTTTGCAAATGGGCCCAAGATCTCTTTATTCAATCTTGATCCATAAGTTATCCAAGACCTAGAAACCAATCCCCACGAAAATACTTGATTTATTTAATTTATTATGATTTTTATTCAATTAAAAAAGAATTAAAATCAAATAAATTAAAACAAAATCAAATATTTGATTCAAAAATATATGGGACTCAATTCCAATCTCCATTTAAACCATATATTCATCATAATTTCGTACAAGAGAGATTGATTGAAGAAAAATCAAATATTGGTCAATTTTAGAATGCATACAAAATCAAATTTCCAAAAAATTGCAATCAAAGATTTAAGAAGATTTGATCAAGTTTTATTGCCCTAATTTCACCTCTATAAGTATGTGAACAAGGCCAGACACAAGGTTTTTACGAATTCTGACTTCCAAGAACCCTAAGCCGACTTGAAAAAGTGAAGGAAATTCCAAGATCCAATTTTCAGTTGCAGGGCAATTCTAGGCGAAGCAAGCATTCGAACACCTTCCTCGATCTTCTCTGAAGCTGTTTGGATCATCCCCATACCTTAATACCTCAAGAACACTACTCTGTAAGTCACGTTTTTGTGCTTTTTAAATTTGCATCGAATTCTATCATACATGCATAATCATTGGATTCTGATTGCATATTCATGCTTATTTCAATTCTATAACCGATCCTGGAAGGTTAATTGTGTTAATATGAGGATACGAGCATTCTGCCATTGTTAGATCTAGAAAGCTTAAATTAGGGCTTTCTTGTTTAGGCAAAATTGAGACTAAATGCAGGTACCTATAGATTCACGAGACTAAGACGACCACAATAGTGTGGTCGCGAAGCATTTTTGTCTGCGTTTGGTAGTATTCGCTATTTTTGCAGGCTATGGCGGCGGGGACAAAAAACCGTTGGTAAAACCCAGGCTAAGGCAACGGCTGGAGGTTAGGGACGAAGCCGTGGCAGCCATTCATTGGCCGGTTCAAAAAAAAGGCGCGCGCGTGTGTATTTGGGGAATCAGATGTATCCGATACATCATGACTCACACGCATCTGGTGGTCCTCTCGCTGCCAGCCATTTGATGCATCTCTCTCTCAATCCAACGCGCCAGATCACGCAGGTGCACCATAGGCCTCACGCGAATGCTACACTGGATCAAAAGTTAAGATTTCCAGAATTTTTTTTATTTTTTATTACATAACCTCTTTTATTTTGTTTTAATATATATATATATATATATATATATATATATATATATATATATATATATATATATATATTTTCTTCTCAAATAAAAGTTGTTTTCTATATAAACTATATTCTTATATAAATATATTAATATTTATTATTTAACTCTATTATATAATATTTAATATATATATTATTTATAATAATAGTTATTTAATTTGATTTAATTATTAAAAAACCTTTAAAAATTCATATGTATCTTATTTCTATTCCAAAAAATTCCTAAAATTTATTTTTACACTCGATTTTATTTTTCTTATCCCGATTTGATTAATTAGGTCGCAAGACCAATAATTAAATAAATTCATTATGCTCAATTTGAATCCTAATCAGGGTTTACGAGAGTTTTCCCTACACTGAATATATTTCGTTTTTCTGTGCCTTTTCAGGATTGTCTTTTCAAATGCCTTCCGACTACGCGCCACTTCAAATACGAAGCTAAGTATTCGACTCTTTTATTTTTAAAAAAGTCTATTTTGTTTCCTTTAAATAGGGTTTACCCTTTTAACCTTTTTTGAACTGTGCATGCGCTCACATCTGTTTTCTGCCTTTGCCTTTGCCTTTGCCACTTTTCAGGGTTGACCCCGAGGTTTCCTCCAAATGCCAACCATATCAGATCAAATCAAAAGATAAGTATTCTTTTCCATTCTAAATACTTGTTTATTAGGCTTTATTTTATTTATTAAATTAGGGTTAACCCTAACTGTCCCCGAACCGATAATGCACTCACTATATTTTGCCTTCTTATTTTTCCCGCCTTTTCAAGGTTTGTCAACTGCCAAAGCGTCGAGTATCGGTAAACCTAAACCCTAACCTCAATTATATTATTACTTATTTCAAACCCATTTGTGTTATCCCGCTGGTTTCAATTCCCCTCTCCTCCGCTGGTTACAATTTCCCTTCCCCGTTATTACTATTTATATTAAACTGCGTGGTTAGTAATTCTAGGGAGTGCAATTTATTAATTGAACTAGCATCACGTAATTTTACAAGATAACATAACTGAACATGATCACGTGATTGGTGCACACACGCACACTTTTGGGTAAACCTCTCTGTTGCTTGTTGCCTGTTTCCTGTTGCCTTGTTGCCTTGTGTTTCTTTGCAGAATAGCCAGTCCCTCAAATACGAGGATACCTCAGCCATGTTGCCTCGATTAAAGATCATGGTCCCTAATGATGCTGCCTTCGATATACATGATCTCGACCCTCGAAAGTTGCCTTCGAAAAGGTTGAGGTATCCTCTAGCTGCCTACGAAAAAGGCTTTTCTGATCCTTCCCTTAGACTACCTGCCTCTCTATGGCATGGGTTAGTCTTATGGCGAACGATAACGCGATGACCCTTCAACCTCCAAACGAAAGGCTTCCTGCCCTCTTATGGCAAGGATAGACCCTTTCATCCTGAAAGGCTAAAAGAAACCTATCATCTAAGTTTAAGGTAATTGCCCCTAATTGCTTTGCCTTGCTCTAAAATTTTTATATTCTTTCTCATAATCCTTCAAAAGGGCTACGCTCATTTACGAGCTAAAGTCCCTACTCTTTTCTTCTACTCTTCTAAAAAAACAACAACAAAGAGCAAAGCAATTAAGAGCCCATGGAAAACCATGGATGCAAAGGGTGCCTTACACCTTCCCTTTGCATAATTACCCCCCGAACCCGTTTTCTTTTAAAAAAGGTTTTTCCTGTTTCTTTTAGCCTTTCTAACTTGTTTGGATAAAATAAAAGTCGGTGGCGACTCTTGCTTAACCGCAATATTTCGATTATAAAAGTCAGTTCACCGTATTACAGAATTGGCGACTCTGCTGGGGATTTTTCGATTAAAGGAGGGGTTACCTTAAATGTTTAGGAATCACTTAAATGTTTTCTATTGTTTGTTTTGCTTGTTTTATTTTTTTAGGGCTGTTTTGGGAAAAATGAAGGACGAATCCTATTCCCGGATTCAAGAACACCTAAGATTAGGAGCGACATAGTCATGGAGACCCCCTTGTGCATGCTTGGGGTTGGTCAAAATGAAGTTCGCGCTTGAGTTAGGCCTCCACTGGTTATTGTGTACCTCTTTTGCATGAGAGAGGTTTATGCATGTATCTTTGGGTGCGTCGGAGCTCAAGGACCTTTAGTCACCTTTAACCCATCTTGACTTTTAGGAACGTAGTGGGAGGGCTATTCTTGGTGCATGCCAAGTTATGGTCGCTACGCGATACTAAAGCTCAGATAGGTTTCTTCCTAAAGTATCATTGCGTGGTATGCATGTACCATGTTCGAGGGTGCTTTAGAGGGGGCTGACAATTCTGAGTCACTTGGTAGAACCCGTTGCTGAAATCCCCTTATCCATAGAAATGCCCTTGGGAAGGACACCTAATCAGACTCCATGCAAGCCTTAAGCCAAAAATTGTGTGATTTGTGTGACTTACTTGTGTATGTGCATCATGCATACATGCATCATCCATACATAGCATGACTAACCCCTTTCAAGGGATTAAAGGATTGTTAACCATAATTTGTTTTGTAGGTCATGGGAATTAAAGTTCGTAAGCCTTTTTGCCTTAGCTTCAAGGGAGTGCCTACACCTTTGAAGATGCTTTGTGACAATGTTTCTGGTTCCCTCGTGCTTTCCGAGTCTCTTAACAATTTAATCAGCTTGGTACGAACCACAGTGGATGAAGCGCTCCTCAACACCATGATCCGGTTTTATGATCCTCTGTTGCATTGCTTCACTTATAGGGACTTTCAGTTGGTTCCTACATTGGAAGAATTCTCCTCCATTTTAGGAATACCAGTACTCGATCAGATGCCCTACACCGGTGAAGAAGAGACTCCTAAGTTGGAAGATGTTGCTGCTGCATTGCATTTGCCTCGATCAGAAATCAAGAAGGTTTGGGTGAATAAAGGAGAATATACTGGTTTACCGATTGACTTCTTGTATAATCAAGCTGACATTTTGATCAATGCTACAAGTATGGATGCTCTTGAAAAAGTCCTCGCTTGCCTAATCTATGGACAAGTGTTGTTCCCTCGTTATGATAAAATTGTGGATGTAATTGCTCTCAAGATCTTCATTAGTAACAATCCGATTCCTACTTTATTGGGTGACTTGCTGCATTCCATCAATCATCGATCATCTAAAGGCAAAGGTTGTATTCTCGGATGCGCACCATTATTGCATAAGTGGTTTATTTCGCACTTATCCCGTTCTACGATAAAGAATGAAGAAGGTTTGACTTGGGCTCAAAGAATCATCAAGCTTTCCTACGATGATGTCATTTGGAGTCAAAGGGAGTTTGAAGGATCTCATTTGTTTGATAGTTGTGGAGATTTCCCGAATGTACCTCTTCTTGGTACTCGAGGGGGAATAACTTATAATCCTATTCTGGCTCGACATCAATTTGGTTTCGCTCTAAAAGACAAGCCTCGTTCTATATATCTTAGTGCAGAAAATTTTGACTATGATTCAGACCCTACTGGAAAAAAGAAGTTGTTCATCAAGGCTTGGTCCAAGGTAAAGAAAATAGGAGTAAGAGAATTAGGATTGAGGAATCACATCCCTTCAGATCTATATTTTAAATGGGTTTATGATCGATTGGTTGAGTATGGCATACCATATCCATCTGATACTCCTATAGTTCCAAGGATTACTCCTCCCGTCATTCATGTGGAAGTGGAACCATATGTACCCGCTCCTTACGAAGACCTTGCTGCCACCATTGCTTGCCTAAGACAAGAAAAAGCTGATTTGGAAAAACGCTTACATAAAGTGGAAGAAGAAAAAGCAATAATGGCGGCCAATGCCAAAGAGCGTGATAGCATGCTTGATTACTTTTCTCGCAAGTGGAAGATTGAAGACTTCATCTCTCCCGATCAGATACAATCATGGGAGCAAGAGATTGATAGACTTGTCCAAGAGAGAAATGAGATGATTAAAGCTCACAAGGAAGAAATTCGAAGTTTGAAGAGAAAGCGCCGACTTGGGGACTGATTTCCTTTATTTCTTTTTATGTTATTTACTTTCAAAACGCTTTGATGTAACTATAAAAGCTATAAGACCATAAGTTCTTTTCTTTAAATTAATAATATTTTTATTTTTATTTCCTTTTGATATGTGTTAAAGGTTCTTTAATCCCTTGAAAACATTGCATTACATAATCATATCATTCATAAACATCTTATCACAGGTTTTATAAAAACAATTGCCTCATCTTTCCGCTGTTTATTTCAGTAAGAAAGATGGATCTCGAACAATCTGTGAAGAATCTCCAAACTCAGAATGCTGAATTTCAAGCCTTGATCCTGAACTTGTCCAAGGGGCAAGACGAGCTGAAAGCCCTTCTGACTAAGAAGGAGAAGAAGACCAAGAAGCCCAAAGGAGTGATCAACCTGGGGAGAAGGTTCAAAGGCCGTCCTAAGAAAATGAAGAAGCTCAAATTCCCAAGGATGAGGAAGAAGAAGAACATGATGGTGACGCTGGAAGTGACGTGGGCTCTGATGGTCAAGGTGAGGATGAAGAAGAGGATCTTCAAGACGAGGATGAACCTGATGAGAAGTATAGGCTATTGGAAGAGCGTCTGAGAAGTGTGGAAATTCAGAAGGTACCTGGGCTGGATTTTGAAGAACTAAGACTCGTTCCTGGGGTCGTTATTCCTCCGAAATTCAAAACTCCCACCTTTGCTAAGTATGATGGAGTCTCCTGTCCCAAGATGCACTTGAGAAATTATGTAAGGAAGATTCAGCCTCACACTGCTGATAAGAGGCTCTGGATCCATTTCTTTCAGGAAAGTTTATCTGGAACTCAACTCGAATGGTACTATCAACTGGAGGGTGCTAGAATCCGTACTTGGGAGGATTTGGTTGTTGCTTTCTACAAGCAATACCAATACAATTCTGATCTTGCACCAACTCGCATGCAACTACAAAGCATGTCTATGGGACCTAAATAAAGTTTCAAGGAGTATGCGCAAAAGTGGAGAGATTTAGCTGGAAGAGTCCAACCTTGCTGTCGCGGGCGAAAAATCGTTTTGTTCCTCTTTTTTGTGGATGAGACACCTGATGCCTTCTTTGGGCTCGAGTGCTCAAAAAAAATGATTTTTCTTTTGTACCGACCAAACTTTTTATTGTTTCCAAAGTAGGAAAAGGAAAAAAGCTGCAATAACCTAAAAAGTGGGGGAGAGATTCCGGGTAAGAGGGTTGGTTATACGAAGGGAAGGTATTAGCACCCAACGTATCTATAGTACTCTATAGGTTTCTTTATTTTGTTTATTCCATTCTTGTTATGGTGGAGGTTCTTGTGAGAAAGAGGTGGGACCTAAGGTGTTTGTTTGATTATGCTCGCAAAGATCATCGCGATCCTCTGCATACATATCCCTTAGAGGGAATCAGAGCATCTGTAGCTCGGGGTCTACGGGTGCTAAGGTTTGAATGGTTTTTTTTGTTTTGTTTTGCTCGCCAAGGATCGACCTTGTGCCTACGTATTCTCAAAGGGATGTTGAGAAAGTCAGAGCAATCGTAGTTCCCACTTATGCCAGTGGAAGCAAAGGAAAATAGACAAATGTCGTCTAAATGCTAGATGTATCTAATCTATATCATCACATACATCTGTTTGATTTTTGTTTGTTTAACCAGCCTTGTGGCAAAAACTTTCAATGAAGTCAGCCTTGTGACAAAAAGTTTTGATTAATCAGCCAGCCTCGTGGCAAAAGTTTCAATGAAGTCAGCCTTGTGACAAAAACTTTGATTAATCAGCCAGTATGGTGGTAAAACAGTTTGATTGATTAGCCAGCCTTGTGGCAAGAAAAAGTTTGATTGATTGATTGATTGATTGTTTGTGATGATATAAAAGAGATACTCCTAGCATAGAGATGAAAAATGTCTAATCTCCTAGGGTATTTGATTTGGATATTGGGGATGCTTATAAGAAGCCCGTGGGTCCTTGTACGAAGCCCAAGAGGAGGCTATCCGAGGGTCCTTGCATTGTAAGCCCAAGAGGAGGCTATGGGAGGGACAATCCAGGGTCCTTGCATTGTAAGCCCAAGAGGAGGCCATGGGAGGGTCACTCGTTTGTACAAAGCCCAAGGGGAGGCATGGTATAGTTGGTTTGAGCTCTTAGAGCGATTTCACCGGGAAACCATACTCTATGTCCTAACCTAAACTAGGGAGATTCTTTGCACGAAGCCCAATAGGAGGCTATGGGGAACCTAGTGTTGTACTAAGTTGAACAAACATGTAACACAATCACAAGTATGAACAAGTACGAACAAACATGAACAAGTACATGAACAAATATGAACAGTTATACATATATGACAAAGTGTGTGTATATAATGGAGTTTATGAAGGAAATATACCTGTAAGCATGATCCATTTGTATACACAGGGCTCGGGACTTATACTCGGGGAGAGGTCCACTTGAGTTTATTCAAAGCTATGTAAACAGGTATTTACAAAAGGGCTTGGGACTTATACCTACATGGAGGCCCATGGTATATTTTTGGGAAGATTTAAAGAAACCTTCATTTTTGGTTTGTTATTCAAAGTTAAAAATCAAACTGATCGAGATATGTACAAAAGGCGTACAATGAAATACCTAATTTCATGTACTTGAGTGGGTATGTACAAAAGGGCTTGGGACTTATACCTACATGGAGGCCCGTGGTATATTTTATGAAACATGGTTGATTATTTTTAACAGACGCGAGGTTTGAAAAACTGTTTGAAAGTTATTGTTTTGAAAAAGTTTTCTGTACAAAGAAAAACTGTAGAAAAAAAGAAAAAAGGAGTGGGTCTTATACTCTCTAATATTCGAGAGGCCCCACATCGTTTTGAAAACCAATTGATCAATTAAAAGATTTAATCAAAAGTTTCAAAAAGAAATGGTTTATTGTTTTTGAAAAGAATCGCGATCGCTCGTTTTAAAACGATTTGAATTTTGAAAGAAGTCAATTTAATCAAAAGATCATCCTCAATTAACACTTAGATAATTAGGATTTGCTTCAAAAAATATTTACAAGTTACTAAGTTTGAAAATCAAATGAAAAATAGTATTTAAAAGTATTAAAATTACTTAAAAACAAGTCATTTTAAAACTATTTAAAAATGTATCAAATAAATATTTTTTGATGATTTTTTTTTTTTGATATTCTTAAAAGATATATATTAAATGAGAGGTGTGTAAAAAATGAATGAAAAATGAATTGATTTGGTTAGTTAAATAATTAATTGAAGTTTGTTAAAAAAGGAAAGAAAAATAGTTGTAAAAAAAATGGTTTTGGTCCCTAGAGGTGTTGAACCCACGCCCTTGTGTTTACCAGCCAAAACACTTGCCAACCCAGCTGCGCGCGCAGCTTGTTATTATAACAACTTCGTTTAATTATATTTGAAAACTGATATTTGAAATTTATGAACAGAAAATGGCGCCAAGAACACCATCCCCATTTGATTTTGAAAATTCTTGAAACTGAACCAAATTGATCAAGTGAAGGGTCTATCTTGCTCGGTTTTGGACGAGGAACATGATGATAGCATTTAATTTCATTTATTTTCACTCTAAGACTATCAGTTTTCTGATGAACACGAAGAACCCTAGAACTGAAATTCAATGTGAAATCGTGTATGATCATGTTATGATGCAATTGATTGAGGGTTAATGATCCTCATAGGTGCAGAAACAAGATGGTATGCTCATATTTCATTTATGATGCGTGCAAGTATGAGTTTGAAGTTCAAGTGTACTTACCTCAAAAACGGCCAAACTGAGAATTGGATTTTGATCTGGAGATGTTACAGATGCTTTGTATCAATCTGAATAGCTTCAATGATGATTATGGAAGGTGTCTGGATGCTTGGAACCATATGAATTCATCTGTGCTAAGCTGTGGTACCCGATCTGCATAACCTTGGAGTGTGAATCGAATCTGAAGATTATGAGGTTACAGATCATATGTGAGTGTTTGGATAGTTCATATGTGATATATGTGAGGTGTTAGAAGTGTTATTTTGGACAGAAATGATCTTGAATGGATTTTGGCATGATAAGGCTTAGATTATGCATATTTGAGAAGTGAGGTAGTGATTTTGAGTTTGAGATGTTTTTGGAGTGTGTGAGTGGATCAAACACATCCCATATGATGTTTTTGGTTTGTGGGAAGCATCACCTTGGTCAGAAATTCAAAGGTTTAGAGGTTGAGCATTTTACCTCTTTGAAACTTAAGAAACTTGCATTCTAAGAAAGAAAGAGAAAGCCTATAATTTGTGTGACTTTGGTGTGAATTGAAGAGTGGAAATGACCTCTATTTATAGGCCATGAGTTCTGAATGCAGATCTTTGCAACTTGCTCAAGAATTGGTGATTTGGCATTTGGAGATAAAGTGGAATCTTTACATTTAATGCAAATGGTTAAAGTAACTAAACCATGGTTATTTTGGCCAAGCTTCTTATCCTCTTCCATTCTGATCTCAAATCAGAAAATATCTCCCAATTATTGCTTCTATGCATCATTGCTTGGATTATAGGTCATGTAGTATAGAAACTTAGTGAAAAATGGTGCAAATCCAAGTGAAAATGATCACTAATGTCAAAATTCAAAACCATGGCTACACTCCATATTTTTTCATGCTCTTGGACATTTTGGAAAGCTCATATTACACACTTCAAAACCCTAGTTGAAAGTTTCTTCAAGACCTTTAAGGAAATGGGTGAAAAAGATCCATGAACTTTGAAGAAAATGAAGTTTTAAGTGAAATTTTCAAAAGATACCAACTTTGAAGCTTCATATCTCTTAAATGGTTGATCTTATGGAAAAAAATTATATGTGTCAAAGTTGTTTATTGGATCAAAATCTACAACTTTCATGTTGGAAGTTTTTTTCAGTTTGTAGGTGAAATTTTGAGTTATTCCCTTTCAAAGTTTGGAAAAAACCATGAAAAACACTTAGAAAAATTTTCTAAGTATGAAAGTCAAACTTTTGACTTTTTGATTCTTGATTGATTTTCTTGATTTTTCTTGATCAAATGACTTCTCATATCATATATTGATGATTTAAAACTTCAAAAGTCATGGTTGACCAAAATTCCCCAAAAGTCAATGGCAATCTTGCACAGTTGACTTTTTTCAGACGAATCGCGTTTCTGGAGATTTCAAATGAAACAGGCTACCCTCACCAAATGAATGGTATGAATGGATCATATTGAAGCATTAGAGGATATTGAGCCATGGTTTGAGTTGTGGCACCATGTCCTGATTAAAAAGTCAGTTATTCAGTGAATTAGGTCAAAACCCTAATTGTCGACCAGATGAAATTGATGACTGTGGATCTTGAATTGAGATGTAATTTCCATTGGATGTTGTCATAGGGATTATTTGAAGATGATTGAAACCTTTGATTGACTCCCTGGGGATTTTTAGGGTTTCCCAAATGTGATCCCTGATTTCAGTCCCTGATAGTTCAAAACCCTGATCTGAGGATTCGTCTGATCAATCTTTGTGTAGGAGATGTTATGAGCCAATGGATTAGGTCAAAATGATGCACTTGAGGTCTTGATATCATGTCCCAAGCCATTAGGTCAAATTCTGAGCAAAAGTCAGGAGTGTGCTGTCTTCAGTCAAAACCCTAATTCAGTCGATTCAAAGCTGTTGAGCTTGTTGAAATGAATCTCTGAGGACCAAATGTTGATTATTGATGAAGATGATTCATTTGAGATGAATGGAGAACAAAAACCTAATTGAGTGTTATTTGCACTGATGAGTGATTTCCTGATTAAATCCTGCTGAGTCACAAGTAGCAAACACAAGCTATGCAATTTGTTAGAGATGCAAATGATGCATATGCAAATGATATGAGGTGGTATCTTAGGTCAAAAATTGGGGTATGACACTTGCTTGACTGATAGGGAGTTGGTGGACATGTTCATGGGCACGCTAACTGGACCGTTCTATAGTCACTTACTGGGTAGTTCTTCATCTGGGTTTACTGATCTTATCTTGACTGGAGAACGTGTTGAGAATGGTATTCGAAGTGGGAAGATTCAAGTGGGCGCATCCTCTGGTACTGGAAAGAAGCCATATCATGAAAGAAATGAGTCTAATGCTGTTCATAGTCAGAGGGGCCGTGGTAAGAACGATCAGAATCAGTCTGTTGGTGCCGTCCTCATCTCTACTCCAACATCTCAACAAGCTCCTAGACAAGATTATCAACGCAAGACTGATAGACCAAGGAGACAATACACCCCGATCAACATGGCTTTGTCTCAAGCCTTACAACATCTATTGAAGGCTAAACTGATCACCTTGAAGGATCCCCCGAAGTTTGTCAACACTGCTAGTCCAACTTATGATCCCAAGGCTACATGTTCTTACCATTCCAATGCTCCTGGACACCATGCAGACAATTGTTGGGCCTTGAGAAATAAAGTCCAAGACATGATAGAAGCTGGCGAAATCGAGTTTGACGCCCCAGAGAATCCTAATGTCATCACTGCTCCTATGCCAAAGCATGACAATACTGTTAATGCTATCATGGACACAATCCATGTCTATGATGTAAGAGATCTGTCAACTCCTCTCCCTGACATCAAGAGAAAGCTGCTGCGAGCTGGTTTATTTCCAGGTTGCGACCCTGACTGTTATTATTGTGCACTCCTACCCAAGGGTTGCGAGAATCTGAAAAGAGGTATCCAAGGCTGGATGGATCGTGGCACTATCCGATTTGAGAAGATTCCTTCTATTGAAGATTTGTGCGAAGGTTTTTCCCATGGGTTAAAGTTTGAAGATGTCTCCGTCATTTCCAAAGTCCCATTGAAGATCCCTACCAAGGCTCCTTTCAAAATTTCCGCTGAACCCCGTGTGGCTCTGATCATTATCACTTAACCTGGTCCGATGCCATATTCTTCTGATAAGGCTGTCCCTTGGAATTATGGTGCCGAGGTCTATGTTCAAGGAGTTAAGCAAGAGCTTGAATCTGATAAAGTTTTTGAAGATGCCAATCCTGATGTGGGTAATATTGCTGGAACTAGTAAAGTGACAAGAAGTGGAAGAGTGTTTTCTCCAGAGATCTCTCCAAACACTGCTTCACCTGCTGCTACTATTATCCCAAGTGCTGATGATCGTGGTAAAAGACCACTGCATGAACCTGAGACTGTCACTTAAAATCCACCTTCTGAAGAAACAAATGAGTTCCTTAAGATCATTCGCAAGAGTGATTATGACATTGTTGAACAAATGGGGCATACTCCTTCTAAGATCTCTATGCTGTCACTTTTGAGTTGTTCCAAGACTCACGCCAAGGCTATGATGAAGTTTCTAGAGGCTGCCCATGTGCCACAAGAGATTACTGTCACTCAGCTCGAGAATTGTATTGCAAACCTGACGACAGATAACTACCTTGGGTTCTCTGATGCCGATCTGAGTCCTAGTGGGAAGAATCATAACAAGGCACTGCATATCTCCATTGAATGTGGTGGTACCACCCTGGCTCATGTACTGGTTGACAATGGCTCGTCTCTGAATGTGCTACCCAAGTTGGTGCTGGACAAACTCAAAGTTGACGGAATTGAGTTGAAATCCAGTGATGTGATAGTAAAAGCTTACGATGGCACAATGAGTACTGTGTATGGCGAAGTTGAGCTCCCGATCAGAGTAGGTTCCCAGACTTTCAATACCGTGTTCTATGTGATGGATATTCGTCCCGCCTATTCATGTCTACTTGGACGTCCTTGGATACATGGGGCAAATGCTGTGACTTCAACTCTCCATCAGAAACTGAAATACCCAACAAAAGGCAAAATCGTCACTGTGTATGGTGAAGAAGAGTATGTGGTGAGCTTCGTAGATGAGACCAAGTATCTTGAATTCATTAGAGAAGCTTTTGAATCTCGCCGTATAGCGTACGAATTAGTCCCCCAAGTGGTTCCCGAGACTAAGCACGTCTACACTCCTCCTGAAGTTACTGGGGTTATTCCTGCAATGGCTTCTCTGAAAGATGCTAGGGTTGTGGTAGAAGAAGGTGGCTGCACCATCTGGGGGCAATTACCTGATATTCCATACAAATCCAACAAATGGGGTTTAGGCCGCACTGCTAAGGATCAGAAGGGAGAACAACATCCTCGTTCAGAGGGTTTGAAGCATCATTTCATCAGCAAGGGGGTCAATGCCATTGGAGAAGATGAAGATAATTACAACCTGGACAAGTGGATCTTCCCTACATCAGACAAAGGGCTAGACAACTGGAAGACTGAAGACATTGTTTCTATCTCCTATAGTCAGGAGTAATTGCCGTTCTTAGTTTTATTTCCTGCTTTCCTTTTTTATTTCCAAGTTTAAATTATGTACTTCTATAAACAATAAACTCTAAAGCCGTGTGTCCTGCCCGAGGCACAATGGTCCATTGTTAGGGCTTGTCATTTCATAAGCATATTTTCATTCAATAAAACATTGGACGTTTTGTATTCAAATTGTGTGTTCGCTTTTATTTTCCTTTACTTTTATAGCTATGTGTTCTCACACACACCCACATGCACTGCAGATTCATATCCACTCTGGATCCTATTGATAACGACTCTGCTATTGCTAAATATGACTTTGAAAATCCGATCTACCAAGCTGAGGATGAAGGTGAGGAAGGTTGTGAAGTGCCTAGAGAGCTTGCCAGATTACTAGAGCAAGAAGAGAAGACTATACAGCCGCACGAAGAGCCAATTGAGGGGGTGAACATAGGTACCGACGAAGAAAAGAAAGAGATCAAGACAGGGGCTGAATTAGAGGATACTGTCAAACAAAGATTGATTCAAATGTTACGAGAAAATGTTGAGATCTTTGCTTGGTCCTACGAAGATATGCCTGGGCTCGATACTGATATTGTGGTTCATCGTCTACCTATTAAAGAAAACAGTCCTCCGGTTAAACAGAAGTTACGAAGAAGCAGACCTGATATGGCTCAGAAAATCAAAGAAGAGGTTGAGAAACAATTCAATGCTGGGTTCCTGAAAGTAGTGAGTTATCCGCCATGGATTGCCAACATAGTACCCGTACCCAAGAAGGATGGAAAGGTCAGAATGTGTGTAGACTACAGAGATTTGAATCGAGCAAGCCCTAAAGATGATTTCCCACTACCGCATATTGACATTCTAGTTGATAGTACTGCGCAATGCAAGGTTTTCTCTTTTATGGATGGTTTCTCAGGTTACAATCAGATTAAGATGGCACCCGAAGACATGGAAAAGACAACTTTCACTACGCCTTGGGGCACCTTTTGTCACAAGGTCATGCCATTCGGGTTAAAGAACGCTGGGGCAACGTACCAACGTGCAATGGTAGCTCTATTCCATGACACGATCCACAAAAAAATAGAGGTCTACGTTGACGATATGATTGCGAAGTCCAACACTGAAGAAGAACATCTAAACCATTTACAGAAGTTATTTGATAGGTTGAAGAAGTACAAGCTGAGACTGAATCCGAACAAATGTACCTTTGGCGTAAGATCTGGTAAGCTGCTGGGTTTCGTTGTTAGTAGTAAAGGTATTGAAGTCGATCCTGCAAAGGTAAAAGCTATACAAGAGATGCCTGCACCACGAAACGAGAAAGAAGTTAGAGGATTCCTGGGACGTCTGAACTACATTGCTAGATTTATCTCCCATCTGACCGCTACTTGTGAGCCAATCTTCAAGTTACTGAGGAAAGATCAAGTAGTGAAATGGAACGACCAATGTCAAGAAGCCTTTGACAAGATAAAGAAGTACCTGCAAGAACCTCCGATCATGATACCACCTGCTGAAGGAAGACCTCTAATTATGTACTTAACAGTGTTAGAGAATTCGATGGGGTGCGTACTGGGGCAACATGACGAGTCTGGTCGAAAAGAGCATGCAATATACTACCTTAGCAAAAAGTTTACCGACTGTGAAACAAGATACTCACTGCTCGAGAAAACTTGTTGTGCTTTGGCGTGGGCTGCTCGTCGACTGAGACAGTATATGTTGAACCATACTGTCATACCCTAATTTTTGACCCCCTGAGATGTCATATCTTTTAGACTTTTCATCAAAGAAAAAATAGATACTCAGAGCAGTCACTTGTTCATCTGATACCCAGTCTAGGGTTTTGAGCCCCCATCAAGGACTAAAATCAGGGATCACATTTGGGAAACCCTAGAAAACTCCAGGGGATCACTCAAAGGCATCAATCATATTCAAATAGCTCATATGACAATATCCATTGGGCATTACAACCCAATCCAAGGCCTACAGTCATCAATTTCATCTGGTCGACAATTAAGGTTTTTGACCTAATTCACCAAGACAGTTGACTTTTAATCAGGACATTGATCCAAAACTCAAAACATGAATCAAGAGCTTCTATTCCCTTAATATAATCCATTCACATCACTCATTTGAAGAGGAGATTTTGATTCATCACAAAAGTCCAAGAATTCACTTCATCTGAAAAAATCAACTGCACAGGATCACCTTTGACTTTTTGGAAATTTTGGTCAACCATGACTTTTGAAGTTTTAAATCATCAATATATGATATTTGAAGTCATTTGACCAAACTTTGGAAGGGATTTTCTCAAAATTTCACCTACAAACTGAAAAAAACTTCCAACATGAAAGTTGTAGATTTTGATCCAATAAACAACTTTGACACATATAATGTTTAGGCTAAAAATCAACCATTGAAGAGTTATGGAGCTTCAAAGTGGCTGCCTTCACAAAACATGCAAGAAAACCCTAGTTTTCTTCAAACTTTATGGGACTTTTTCACTAATTTCCCTAAAGAATTTGGGCAAACACCAAACTAATGAATCAAAGTACATATCAAGGGCTTTCCAAATTGTGCTCAACCTTCTCCAAATTCATTTTGAGCTAAGAGATATGATTGATCAAAGTTAGGCACTTGAAGTGAAAATTATAGGTCATGTGCAATTTGAAACTTTGCAATTTTGTGCAAGTGACTTCTCTAAATGATGCTACCCGACCTCTAATACATCTGAAGACATGCCATACATCCAATTTCATCATTGCATAAGGATTAGAGAAGATTCCCAAAAACAAAGGCATGTGATTATGTAATGATTGCATTTTTGAATTTATGGCAAATGGTGAATCATCAAGGAATCTTGCTCTAAGCCAATTAGAACTCTCCTTTGCATCAGAAATGTTCCCTAAGATCATACAAGATCAATGGTTGGGGAAGCTAGCTCGAAAATGCATCATTGCATTTGGGATATTTTCAAATTTTCTTCATGGCTAAGAAACCAAACTCACTTCACTAAGCAAGCTTGCTATGTTCAATTGCTCTGAACCATTTGCCTATAAATAGAGGGCTCTTTCTCATTCAGAAAACACACCAAAGCAACCATATTCCTTGCTTTTTCTTTCTCTTCTCATGCTTATGGTTTTTCAAAGTCCTTGGGCAAGAAGAATCGTTTTCTTCAAACCAGAGCTTCTCTTTGGAAAGTAAGCATTCTAACATCTCAAGGGGGCTCATTTGAGGTGATCCAAGCACCTGGATCACTTCTGTAGGTGGAGGAACACCATTGTTGCTCTCACTTTGGAGCTGTTGCAGTTGGAGGTCCATAGAGCAATTTAGAAGGTTTCTAACAAAGCCAAGCATTAAGACACATTCCTTAGGTCATAGTGAAGCTGTTCAGATGGCTGCAGCTCATCTGTAACTCAAGATTCATCACCCTCCATGTCCACTTGAAGCCCAAATCGAAGGTGTCGGGTAGAGCAATTCAAAAGGATTGAAGTCACAATAAGCATTCAGTTAGCATCACTGAGTTCCAAGGAAGCTTTTGGGATCACTCATACAAACCCAGGTGTTCTCTATCATCCTCACGACCTCCATTTTCAGAGGTAAGTTTCTCAACTCCACCTTTTTAATTTAAGTACTCTTTGTGATAAAGCTCAATACTATCTTGTTCAGCATCATCAGAGGATTGAAAACCCTCTATCATCATTCATTTATTCATCTTGTTTGTCATTTAATTTTAAATTTAGGGTTCATATATTCTTCATATTTTCTGAGAAATTAGGTAGCTATAGTTAATATAAATAAATGTTAGTTACATATCTGGATTCGTGAGGAAATTTAGAGCAAGATTGATGTTTACATCATGCCATTTAGTTGAGAAACCAGAGAGTTAGAAAATTTGAAAATCTTTGAGCTCGAGGAAGAAGATGACTATGGTGGAGCGCGAAATTCAAATCCATGGGCTAGATTTATTTTATTTTGAATGGTATGCGTTTTATAAACGAATTCATCGTTTGCCCTAGTGGCCTCACATACGCCCTTAGTCTCCTCATGCCTCAAGTCTGGGGTTCGAATCCCCCTCGCCCCAGACTTTTTGATTCTTTTATTTTTCAATGATTTACCACTTGTTTTGAAACATAACCAAATGGGTGTGGGTTATAATCACCAAGCGCGCGTTGGCTCAGTGGTGTTATTTTGAGCTGGTGACTTAGAGGGCGTGTGTTCAAACCTTGGAGGAGACAAACCCAATTTTTTACCACTATTTTTCTTTGTTTTATTCACAAACTTCACACAATTATTTAACCTATCAAATAAATCCATTTTCACCTCATTTTTCACACACTTGTTATTTAATATATCTATTTTGTGAATAATCAAAAAAATCATAAAAATATTATTTATTTCATATATTTTTATTAGGTTTAAAATAGTATGTTTTAAGTGTTTTCTTAAATACTTTAAAAATATATATCTTCATTTTGTTTTAACCTAATTATTTTTGTGAATAATCTTATGATAAAATTCTAATTATTTAGGTCTTAATTAGGTATAGATTTCATCTTTACCTTAATTAAGTTAACTTTTGTCAATATTCAAAACTGTTTTCAGTCTCCGATTAAACGGATGATTAAGGTTTTCAAACAACAAAACCTTATATCATTTCAATCATTTTCCAACTGTTTCCCATAAACAGTAAATAATCATGGGCCTCTAATAGAGTGTAAGTCCCAGCACCTTTTTTCTTTTCATAGTTTGTTTTCAAAAACTGTATTTACAAAATCTCCTTTCTGTTTTCAAAACATTCTTCTGGTATTTGAAGGGCATTATTCCCGGTGAAACTCTTCAGATACCTATGTGACCTTTGTCCATCTTCACTTCTTCTGTTTTCAAAAATCTTTAACTGTTTATAATAAATATACAACTGTTATCAACAAAACAACAAAAATTGCTGGTAAGGCTTTGTACATACTTCTTCAAAGGCCTCCACTCCATCCAGGTTAGGCTTTACAAGCTTTCAATTTACAGTCTTTATTTAAATTACTGTCAAATATAGAACTGTTTATATATTTGTTTAGAACTACATTTGAGTGTAAACCCTAGGACAGTTAAACTATATATATATATATATTATAGGAATATGACCTAGGATTGAGAATGTCTTCCCGGTGAAGGCTATTTCCTAATTAGAGATCTGTAGTTCAAACCCCCAAGATGAATTATTCCCGATGAAACATCTTGGCAAAAACCTTAGAACAAAAAATAGGACACATCCACCCAAAGAGGAATTATTCCCGGTGAAACCTCTTACCCATTTGCTTAGAGCCAAAATAAGTTCAAAACCACATAGCTTTCTCTTGTGCTATAACAAGGACCCTCGATTAGCCTCCTCTTGGGCTTTGTACAAGGACCCACAGGCTTCTTAAAAGCATTTCCAGCTTCCTCTTGAGCTTGTATACAAGGACCCATCAGGTTTCTTATAAACATAGGAACAGGTCTTTAGTTACCTTTTAGCCTATCCTGGCGAGTTTCTTCCATTCTCTAAACCAGACTTTAAATAAGCTAAGATTGTCTCAATTTCATATTGAGCACACCTTTTGGAATGAGAGACATGGACAGTCTCTATCACCCTTATCTTCATCAATCTTCCTTAGCAGAGTCTAGGATCTTTATTTGCTTATCACCAGCAAGAGTCAGCCTTAATCTTGGGCTTTAAAACAAGAAGTCTCCACTAGATAATCTTTTTGCCATTCATTTTAACAAAACCCCTGGAAAGGGTTAGCCTCCAATCATTCCTTCATTTTAATAAAAACCCCTGGAAAGGGTTAGCCTCCAAAATCACTCCTTCAAATCCAAAGATTCATTCTCTTAAGAGATAATTCCCCAAAAGAGTCAAAACCCCTGGAAAGGGTCAGCCTCCAAAAAACATGATAAAAAATCAGTCTTTTAATAGTAAATTTCTCCAGCTGAGTCAAAATCCCTGGAAAGGGTTAGCTTCGAAAAACAAAAAAAATAATAAATTAGTTTGTTAGAACCTCTAGCAGAATAAAACTCCCCCAGTGAGTCTTTCATTTTTAGTAGCCAAAACCTTGGGCTTTGTACAAGGTAGATAAACCATATTTCCCTGTGTCAAAGATTCCTAATCTCTAGGATCTTTTCCCCATAGAGTCTTCCATACTCAGTTTCTTTAAAAGTCCGCCACAGCCTTGGGCTTTGTACAAGGCAGAAAATAATATTCCCCCTAGCTAGAGTAGCCACAACCTTGGGCTTCATACAAGGCACAAATTAATAACCATCCTCAGTAAGAGTCAGCCACAACCTTGGGCTTTGTACAAGGCACACAAATTAGAGTCATTCATAGTCTTAAAAACTCAGTTATCCTCAGCAGTTAGCCATAACCTTGGGCTTCATACAAGGCACAAAATAGAGTCTCCCTAAGTAGAGTCAGCCACAATTCTGGGCTTTGTACAGAACACCAAATAAAAATCCATCAAATAAACACTCTCCAACTAGAGTCAGCCTCAATTCTGGGCTTTGTACAGAACACAAAACTCCTTAGTTTAAATTCTCCCCAGTACAGTTATCTCCCAGAGTCAATAAATCAATCAAAAAGCCTCAAGCTTGGGCCTCATTCAAGCCAGCAAAAAAATCGAATCTTTTATACAGTAGATAGACATAGCTTATCTCTATAGAGAGATCTTTCTTCTATCTCACCACATTCAAACAAACAAACATTACATTTCATTTTAATTTCAACCAAGTCTCCCATTTAGGATTTTGAAAGGCATGAGCTGGCAGTGTAACCAGACATGTGATTAACTTTCCCTAATTTGGATGAGCATCCTTCTTTCACTCAAAAGGCATGTTGGCTGTCATACTTGATCAACCAAGTAGGCTCCCTCTCTTGAATGAAATGAATTCAGTTATTCTGTCACTCTTTTAATGTTTGTGGTGGAATAGTAGAAATACTTCTCTATAAATATGACTTCTTGTCTCTTTACTATAAATAGAGATTTAATTCAAAGCTTCAACCTTGAGCTTCAAGCAAGGCACCAAAAATAATTAATTTCCCTAATTAGTTCCCCGAATTACATTAAGCTCTGACTTCCACTAGGGATATGTAGGCATGAGGTTCACAAGGAATCTCAGCGAGCTAATAAAATACCAAAAATAGTAAGTTTGTCTGTCTGTCTGTCTTTTTTTTATCAATTCAATTCTCTCTCCTAACACAAAGGAGAAACTTTCCCAATCATTAGCAATAAACACAATCACAATGACACAGAGAAGGTTCCCGTAGAGTACTACGGATATGTAGGGTGCTTAAACTCTTCCCTATGTATAACCGACCCCCCGAACTCCAGAATTTCTAGTCTAGGTGAAATCCCCACACTTAGCAAATTCCTAGGGTTTAGTTGAGATCTTTTTTCCCTTTCCTACTCGTAGGACAAATAAGAAAGTTCGTGTGATATCGTAGGAAGAACTGAAACAAAATTCATCCCATCCCGGGCGCATTCTCCTTCCAAATTTCGCGTGAAGGGTCTAGCGTGCCGTCCTCCTAAGTGAAACGGGGAGGTAAAAAAACGACACCACAGAAAAATGGCGACTCTGCTGGGGATATAAGTGTTAAAAACCTTGGTTTTTCATCCAAATCAATGGTTGACCTGTTGCTGGTCCAGCCCCAATGAGGAATTAGGGATGCCAAATTCCCCCTCAAACAAGAGAGGTCCTGCCTAACCTCTGTGTCATTTCATGTGTTTGTTGCATATATATTTGTTTATTTTGTTTATTCTGTATCGGGAAAGGGCTTGATTCCCCCTTGTGGTGAGAAATCCTATACCCGGATTTGAGTGCAACATAAGATAGGATGGAGGATGTCTTCCCGGTGAAGGCCCTCTAATCTTGGTTTCCAAATCTACTCTTGGGATTTGCCTGGCTGGTTGTGATTAACTGCGCCAATGCATTCCGAGACTGAATTGTACCAGGAGGACCTAGAAACACATTAACCCAACTTAAGGCCTTTCTTAGGACGTAGAGCGGTGATTACGGAAGTAATTGTCACGCAGATACTACACTCAGAGAAAACTCTCTTATAGATACCAGTCAACGTATCTTTAAGGTTGAGCAAAAACTCTGAGACCCCTAGAACCCGTTCTACAGGTACAAAAATCCTTATCCTTAGTTTACCATTGGGGCGAGGTTTGCATTGTGACTTCATGACCACTATACCCTTCTACGCCATGTTTGTTTAAAAACTCTTGTGTGTGCATTCTTGCATTCATGCATAATTCATAATAATTAAAACCAAAAAAGAGTCTTTTTCGATTCGTTTTTCAAGGAAACTAAATAACGAACGTTTTGAACTTCATAGAAAGAGAGAAACGGAGAAAGGACTTAAGGATCTATATCATGGATTACGGAAGAAAGAGAGCTAGGAAATAAACCTTCAAGATTCCTAAGGTAGAGGAGTTGGAAAAGCTCGGAAAACTGGTGGTCAACCCCCAGGCTTTCAAGGAGAAGTATGGAAAACTTCTGCCTCTTCTCAGCACTAACATTTTGGATGGGATCCTTCCCACATTGGTGCAGTTTTACGATCCAACGTATCACTGCTTTACCTTTCCAGATTATCAACTCATGCCTACGTTAGAGGAGTACTCTCGTCTGATTGGAATACCCGTGTACGCGCAAGATCCGTACTCCGGTTTGGAAAAGAATCTTGACGACATTATCATTGCTGCAACTACTCCTTTGAACGTAGTCAACATCAGAACTCATATGGTGAGTAGAGGAGGAATTCAAGGATTACCCTCCAAATTCTTGTTAGATCAAGCTCGGTACTTCGTCAGCATCCAAGATATGAGCGCATTTGAAGAAATCTTAGCTTTGCTTATCTACGGATTGTTTTTGTTTCCTAACATTAACGATTTCGTCGACATCAACGCAATTAAGATCTTTTTGATTGGAAATCCAGTTCCAACCTTGCTTGCGGATGCTTATCACTCTGTGCATTCAAGAAACCAGCAGCGAGGAGGATTAATCACATGCTGCGTACCGTTGTTATACGAATGGTTCGTCTCGCACCTGCCAAAGTCTAGCACTTTTTGGAACATGAGGGATGGCCTTTACTGGTCACAGAAGATCATGTCCCTCACTCATTCGGACATTGAGTGGTATAGTCCTGACAACGACGAAACCAAGATCATCTTCAGTTGTGGAAGTTATCCCAACGTACCCCTTATTGGAACTAAGGGAGGAATCAGCTATAATCCAGCTTTAGCCCGTCGTCAATACGGCTATCCCATGAAAAATATTCCAAGTAGTATTCAATTGGAGGGTCTGTTCTTCAAGAACATCGACGATCATGGTAACATGCTGAAGAAGGAAATTGTCCAAGCCTGGCGTCTTGTTCACACAAAAGGGAGAAGATTGTTAGGAAAACATCTTTGCATCTCTTTGGATCCTTACCTTCAATGGGTACGCGTCAGAGCATTCAAGCTCAGGATGCCATATCAACATCAAGAACCTATTCCCCTAAGGGAACCAATTTACCTTTTCTCCACCGATGTTGAAAAATTACAAGCGGCATTAAACAAAGTATGCCAAGAAAGGAATGCTTGGAGGAATAAGTATCGAATCGTCAACACAGAAAACGTTGAGATTCAGAACATCCTAAGAAGGAAGGATGAGTTACTTGAAGTACTCGATCGACAAGTGACACACTCATCACTTTCTCATAATATCCCTCCTGCTTACTGGATCATCGACCAGCTCACATCAGAGAATGCTCAGCTCAAGAAACAGAAGAAAATGTTAGAACGTGAAGTCGGCTCTTCGTCAAAGTTTTAGAGTCCTTTCTCTCAGTTTCTCTGTATTTCCCTTTTCAAAGTGTGTAAAAAACGGCGTTTTCGCTTAATTAATAAAGTTTGATGTTTCATAACGTAATTATGGTGTTTCCTTGAAAAAATAATAACTTAATTACATATCATGCATCGCTTTAGTCGTACGCACTCACACGAGAATTGTCGCGGATCTAATAGTCACTTTCCTTTCTCCAGAAAGAGAGGAGGAGAAGGAGGTGAACAAAGACTTTCAAGCTGTCTCATCCATACAACACTCATTCAAGTCGCAAGAAAAGAATGGAAGACTTTGAACAAGAGAATGAAGAACTCCGAGAAGAGATTAATACTCTTAAGGGTACCGTTGAAAGGCTCAATAGTATGGTAGAAGCCCTGGTAGTTGCGCAGAATCGACCAACGCC
The DNA here is from genome assembly GCF_029867415.1 of Vicia villosa. Classification (NCBI taxonomy): domain Eukaryota; kingdom Viridiplantae; phylum Streptophyta; class Magnoliopsida; order Fabales; family Fabaceae; genus Vicia; species Vicia villosa. The sequence continues at coordinate 316,696 of NW_026705706.1, read as the reverse complement.
AGAAGAACCGCAAAGGACTGTGGTTTCCGAGATTGTTTATACTCCTATTCCTCAGTATACCATGCCGCCCGATCGACCTTGGGGCATACCGTATAACTTTACTCCAGAAGGGTACATACCTCCAGTTTCTGAAGTTCCAAGATCTACAATGGATATGCGTCCACCGGAGGGTTACAAACCTCTGGAAATTGAAGTTCCAAGAGCAACGGCAATGGGTTTCACACAACAGAATGCTGAGATACCAAGATCTGCTGTCATGGCTTCTCCACGACCGATTATGCATACTTTTCCTCCACAGGGCGGACAAGTATATCATCACGCTCCCAGTGAGGATGCTGGCATGTATGAAAGCTTGGACGAGTTCCAGGAACAGTTTCTGCAAATGCAGAAGGAACTCAAGACTCTCCGAGGACAAGATCTATTTGGAAAGAATGCTGCAGACCTCTGTCAGGTTCCAAATGTTAAGATTACTCACAAATTCAAAGTACCAGAGTTTGAGAATTACAAAGGGAATTCATGCCCACAAAGTCATCTCGTGATGTACGCTCGAAGAATGTCAACTCAGACTGATAATCAACAATTGCTCATTCATTATTTTCAAGACAGCCTGACTGGTGCTGCACTCAAATGGTACATGAACTTGGACAGATCAGAGATTCATACTTTTAGAGACCTCGGAGAGGCCTTCGTCAAACAGTATAAGTACAATCTGGATATGGCTCCCGACAGAGATCAACTCCGGGCCATGACTCAAAAGGATAGAGAAAGCTTCAAGGAATACGCTCAGAGATGGCGTGAAGTTGCTGCTCAAATTTGTCCACCACTTGAAGAGAAAGAAATGACAAAAATCTATCTCAAAACTTTGAGTCCATTTTACTACGGACGAATGGTTGAAAGTGCACCAAGTGACTTTACCGAGATGGTAAACATGGGTGTACGTTTAGAAGAAGCAGTTCGAGAAGGACGCTTGAACAAAGAACCAGAATCTTCTATTGGTCCAAGGAAGTATGGAAGTTCTTTCCAGAAGAAAAAGGATCAAGATGTCAGCAATGTCTTGCACAAAACAAAGAAGATATTTTCACCTCAGGTTGCTACAGTAACTCCAGTTGTTAACTCAACGCCAGCTTATCAACCTCAGGTTTCGCAACAACCATTTCAGCAAAGGTCGCAACAACCTCAGCAGCAGGTTCGACCTCCAAATTTCAACAACAACCGGGTTTCAAGGTATCCTCCCTTTGATCCCATACCAATGCCTTATGCGAATTTGTTTCCAACACTACTGGCGAAAGGACTCATTCAGACAAAGAATCCTCCAAATCCTTCATATGAATCATCACATTGGTTCAAGGCTGACCAATCTTGTCCTTATCATAAAGGAGCACCAGGTCACAACATTGAGAACTGTTTCAGTTTCAAGACCGACATCCAAAGATTAGTGAAGAGTGGAATGCTATCCTTCAAAGACACTAATCCTAACGTCCAAGCAAATCCTTTGCCGCAGCACAAAGAAGCTTCAGTAAATCTGATAGATCAACACCCCGATGTCATTCAAATCTACGATATTCGTCAAATAGAGGAAAATCTTGTCAAGATGCACGCTAGACAAGCTGGATATGGTCATGTACCACCTCACAACTACTTCACATGCGAAATTTGTCCAAAGAATAATCAAGGATGTGTCGTAGTTCAAGCTGCATTACAAGAACAAATGGACTTAGGATGGATTCAACACATTCGAGTCAAAACTGAGCACGACGTCAACATGGTGCAAGGATGTCCAAGAGAATACAAAATTTACAAAGTTGAAGATCTCGAAGGATCGGTAGTCAGGTTCCATAAAACTTTAAATGGACTTGCCTACTTTGGAACGAATATCCATCCTTAAAGTAGATGCAGAATTTGTCGAAGAAATTCACGAGGATGTTTGCAAGTTCGCAACGACATTCAGAAACTAATGGATGAAAATACCATTACAGTTCTTGCCAACAGAGAAGATGACAAAGTTTTTACCGTATCTCTTCAAATTAATCAAGTTGAACCTATGCGAGTCAAGTATGACAGCAGGAAGACAGCAATTGCTCCATTAGTCATCTACTTACCAGGTCCTGTACCGTATGAGTCTGACAAGGCTATACCATACAAGTACAATGCTACATTCATTGAAAATGGTAAGGAAACACCATTACCATCCGTTGTCAACATTGCTGACATTAGTCGAGTCACCAGAAGTGGACGAGTCTTCAACAGAGCAACAGAAAATGTGGAAAAGCCTTCGGAAGAAGCCCCACATAGGCAAGACAATCATCCGACCAATGCTGTTCAAGCGAAAGAAAATGATGAGATCTTGAAGTTAATCCAGAGGAGTGAATACAACATTGTAGACCAGCTGCTACATACTCCGTCTAGGATATCTGTTCTCTCCCTACTATTGAGTTCTGAAGCTCATAGGGAAGCTCTACAGAAAGTTTTGGAACAAGCTTTCGTAGAACCAAGTGTTACTATGGAACAATTCAACAGTATCGTGGCCAACATTTCCGCAGGAACTAGTCTGAGTTTCTGTGACGAAGATCATCCTGAAGAAGGGGTGGACCATAATCTTCCACTTCACATCTCAGTTAGCTGCAAGGGTGATGTACTCACGGGAGTCCTAATAGACAATGGATCCTTTCTTAACGTCATGCCTAAGTCAACATTGTCAAGATTATCTTTCAAAGATCACCCGTTAAGGGACAGTCACGTCATCGTCAAAGCATTTGATGGATCGACAAAGTCAGTTTTTGGAGAAGTGGATCTTCCCATAACTATTGGACCTCAGACGTTCAAAATCACTTTCCAAGTTATGGATATCCCGGCACAATACAGTTGTTTGCTAGGTCGCCCATGGATTCATGAGGCTGGGGCAATTACTTCCACACTTCATCAAAAACTGAAGTTCATAAAAAATGACAAATTGGTAACCGTATGTGGAGAACGAGCTTTGATTGTTAGCAACCTGTCATCATTCTCCGACATAGAACCAAAGGAAGTCGTTGGAACCAAATTCTAAGCACTTTCCTTGGACAAGGAAAAAGGAAAGGAGAAAGCAGCGTCTATTTCTTCATACATAGATGCACTCCAAGTTGTAAAGGATGGCACTACCAGTGGTTGGGGGCACATTAATATTCCTGCCAACAACAAGAACAGAATAGGAGTTGGATTCTTTCCAACATCATCAAAGGCTATTCCAGGAATTGAGGTAGTTCTCCCAATTCAAGAAACTTTCCACGGTGGAGGTTTTCTTCAACCTGTTCAACAAACAGTCAATACCATCGGTACGGAAAACACCGATGAGAATTTTGAAGTGGAATGTATGTCCTACCTTCTCGAGGCTGGATACATAGCCCTATCATAGTCTGATTCACCTTGCTGTTATCCGACTAAAGAATCTGAAAGTAAGACTCAACTAAGCAGTGATGAAGTTACAAACGGCTTCACCACCAGAAGTCATGGTTCATCAGAAGAAGTTCCTCATATCCCCGAAGAGACTTGGGACACATTAGGAGAACCGAGCGGAAAATTCGACTACATGGTGAAATACTCCGCTCCTGAAAGTTCAAGAATCTCTCTTGAAGACATTGTTCCAACTGGATGGAACATTGATTACGAGTACCTCTCTCAGCCAAAAGAGATATATAACCCTTGCTATTCATCATCAGCATCTGGTGAAGTCATCATTGAGGATTATATCCCCAAGTCACCTTCCGAGGCTACTGATTTAGAGTTCACATATCTAGTCAATGCCATCTTGGGAGAAGAGCAAGACCAAAATACAGAAGAGGATGATCTCGAAAGTGTCTCCGACAACGAGTCTCTCCATTCAGAAGATTGGAAGTTTCCTCAAAAGAAAAACCGACATACTCCACTTGGAAATGGGTATGCTCACACCGCTCAGTCTGCTGAAGTAGAAGAAGATCGTCTGAGTGTGGCAAAGACAGTGGTTGGTAAATCAAGACCTACCACGGGCCAGCTTAAGCCTAAGGTTCCAGATTACTTAGTGCACAATGGGGTTCACCACTATTGGACAGCTGTTGAAGTTTCAACTGTTGTTCGCACTCCTAAGTAGGAACTTTCACCGTTATTTTGTCCTCTCACCATGGCCCAGGGTGAAGAGATGTTTCATAGGGGTTTGCATTTTACTATTTCTTAGGAAAATGTCCCTCTTTGCTTCGCCCAAAGAAATAGAGTTTTGTTTTATAGGGTCTCTGTTTCAAGAAATGACTGTCAATAAATAAAAATGTCATTTTGTTCCTTCGTTAGTTTTTCCTTTTCTTTTTTCGGAAATTGGTAATCCTAAATTATTAACTGCATACACCGAGTCTTCCCTCGTTGTCTAAATAAAACTTATCACACATATGCAGATTAGTCATAAAATACCCCGTTGAAACGTGCGACCGTATGACTTCTCCAAGCTTTGGGTTTCCTGTATTCGAGGCAGAGGAAGAAGAAGACGAAGAAATATCAAAGGAAATTTCACGGTTACTTCAACAAAAGGAAGAGGCCATTCAGCCATACAATGAGCCTCTAGAGATCATTAACCTTGGTTCCGATGGAAACAGAAAAGAGGTTAAGATTGGAGCTTCGCTCAGTTCAGAGATCAGAGAGAGTTTGATATAGCTGCTCAGAGAATTTTCAGATGTCTTCGCTTGGTCTTATCAGTATATGCCAGGGTTGGATACCAGTATAGTGGAGCATCACTTACCATTAAAAGCAGAATGCCCTCCGGTCAAGCAAAAATTGAGAAGAACTCATCCAGAGATGGCCATGAAAATCAAAGAGGAAGTTCAAAAGCAAATCAACGCTGGTTTCCTCGTCACTTCAGAATACCCTCAGTGGTTAGCTAACATTGTTCCCGTTCCTAAGAAAGACGGAAAAGTCCGCATGTGCGTCGACTACAGAGATTTGAACAAAGCTAGCCCTAAGGATGACTTTCCTTTACCACATATTGATATGCTGGTTGACAATACAGCAAAATCCAAAGTTTTCTCATTCATGGATGGATTTTCAGGATACAACCAGATCAAAATGGCACCTGAAGACATGGAGAAAATAGCTTTCATCACCCCTTAGGGCACGTTCTACTATCGCGTTATGCCTTTTGGACTAAAGAACGCAGGGGCAACATATCAAAGAGCCATGACTACACTTTTCCACGACATGATGCATAAGGAAGTGGAAGTCTATGTGGATGACATGATTGCTAAATCAGAGAATGAGGAAGATCACATACAGAATCTGACAAAGTTATTTCAAAGCTTACGGAAGTTTCAGCTTTGCCTGAATCCTAACAAGTGTACCTTTGGTGTCTACTCAGGAAAACTCCTTGGTTTCATTGTCAGCAAACGAGGAATTGAAGTGGATCCAGACAAAGTCAAGGCAATTCAAGAAATGCCTTCACCCAGAACCGAGAAACAAGTTAGAGGATTTCTTGGACGTCTGAATTACATCTCGAGATTTATATATCTCATGACTGCAACTTGTGCTCCAATTTTCAAACTTCTACGGAAAAATCAAAGTTGCGTCTGGACAGACGATTATCAGAAAGCGTTCGACAGCATTAAGGAATATCTGCTCGAACCACCCATCCTGTCTCCTCCAGTGGAAGGAAGACCTTTGATAATGTACTTAACCGTCTTAGAAGATTCCATGGGTTGTGTCCTTGGACAGCAAGACGAGACAAAGAGAAAAGAGCATGCCATCTACTACCTGAGCAAGAAATTCACGGACTGTGAATCCCGCTACTCCATGCTCGAAAAGACGTGTTGTGCTTTGGCCTGGGCTGCCAAGCGTCTCCGCCAGTACATGATTCGACATACTACTTGTTTGATCTCTCATATGGATCCAATCAAGTACATCTTTGAGAAGCCTGCCTTAACTGGAAGAATTGCCCTTTGGCAGATGTTGTTATCAGAATATGGAATTGAGTATCACGCACAGAAAGCTGTGAAAGGAAGCATTCTAGTTGAGCACCTGGCTTGCCACCCACTCAATGGTCATGAATCAACCAGTTTCGACTTTCCGGACGAGGACGTCATGTACCTTAAGATGAAAGATTACGACGAGCCAATACCAGACGAAGGACCTGAGATAGGATCCCAGTGGGGCTGAATCTTTGACGGAGCTGTCAATGCTTATGGACGAGGAATTGGGGCAATCATTGTTACACCTCAGGGTACCCATATTCGATTTACCGCCAGATTAACTTTCAAATGCACAAACAATGAGGCCGAATATGAAGCTTGCATCATGGGTCTCGAAGAAGCCATGGATCTATGAATCAAACACTTGGATGTATATGGAGATTCTGCTTTGGTCATTAATCAAATCAAAGGAGAATGGGAAACACGCCAACCAGGGCTAATCCCTTACAAAGACTACGCGAGAAGATTGTTACCATTCTTCGACAAGGTAGATTTTCATCACATTCCTCGTGAAGAAAATAACTTGGCTGATGCATTAACCACACTCTCTTCCATGATTAGGATAAATCATTGGAATGACATTCCTCAGATCGATGTTATGCGCCTGGATAGGCCCGCTCATGTTTTCACAGTAGAAGAAATCATCGACGACAAACCATGGTATCACGACATCAAGGACTTTCTTCAAAGACAAGAGTACCCTCTTGGGGCATCAAAGAAAGATAGAAAGACTTTAAGAAAGTTAGCTGGCAGATTCTTCCTGAATGAAGATGTTCTGTACAAGAGAAATTTCGACATGGTTCTGCTCAGATGCGTTGACAAGAAAGAAGCAGAAACACTCATGAGAGAAATACATGAAGGTTCCTTTGGTACTCACACCAATGGACACACCATGACAAGGAAAATACTGAGAGCAGGATATTATTGGCTGACGATGGAGTCAGATTGCTACCAGTATGCAAAGAGGTGTCACAAATGCCAGATCTACGCCGATAGAATTCATGTGCCACCATCTCTTCTCAACATACTCTCTTCCCCTTGGCCTTTCTCCATGTGGGGAATCGACATGATTGGAATGATCGAGCCGAAAGCGTCTAACGGACATCGCTTCATCTTGGTAGCCATAGACTATTTCACCAAGTGGGTCGAAGCAGCTTCGTATGCAAACATCACAAGACAAGTTGTCGTCAGGTTTATCAAGAATCACATCATCTGTCGCTACGGCATTCCTAGCAGGATAATCAGTGACAATGGGTCAAATTTGAATAACAAAATGATGAAGGAGCTTTGTGAAGAATTCAAGATTGAACATCATAACTCATCTCCTTACAGACCAAAGATGAATGGAGCTGTAGAAGCAGCTAACAAGAATATCAAGAAAATCATTCAGAAGATGGTCATCACTTACAAAGATTGGCATGAAATGCTCCCGTTTGCTCTTCATGGTTACCGTACATCTGTACGTACTTCGACTGGAGCAACTCCTTTCTCCCTTGTATATGGCATGGAGGCAGTCCTACCTATAGAGGTTGAGATCCCATCAATGAGAGTCTTGATAGAAGCAAAATTAACAGAAGCCGAGTGGTGTCAAAGCAGATTCGATGAATTAAACTTAATCGAGGAAAAGCGCATGACAGCTTTATGCCACGGACAGCTATATCAACAAAGAATGAAGAAAGCTTTCGACAAAAAGGTTCGACCTCGCACAATCAAAGAAGGCGACCTTGTACTCAAAAAGATTTAATCTTTTCTCACAGATTCGAGAGGGAAATGGACTCCCAATTATGACGGCCCCTACGTGGTCAAGAGAGCTTTCTCAGGAGGAGCCTTAATACTCACGACTATGGATGGAGAAGAATTCACCCGTCCTGTGAACGTAGACGCAGTCAAGAAATACTTCGCCTAAATAAACAAAAGAACAGCTCGCTAAGTTGAAAACTCGCAAAGAGCGGCTTAGGCAAAAAAGAGCGTCTCGGTGAATCGAAACCCCGAAAGGGCGATTCAGGCAAAAGTTAGAGACATAAAAAATAATCAATCCCGGTAGACTTAAAACCCGAAAGGGGTAGTTTACGCAAAAGTTAGGGATAAATGGCAAGTAACTGTGTTCAGAACAAACTTGATCATTCGAAATCCATAGCAGAGTATTCATCATCAGTAGGTCATCTTCTACAAAGCACGAATGCAGCGCAATTCAGAGTGGAAGGGAAAGATAACGGTCGTCACGTTTCATCGTAGCCCTTTTCCCAAAAATTACCAATTTCCAACTTTGTAAATACTCCATGGGATCAAGCATTTGGCTGGTTACCATTTCATAAATAATAATTTGAGCCTTGTGCCTTTTCTTTGCAAATCGAGTCTTATTCAGTTTCTTGAAATGCATTTTAAGTTTAAACAATCATTCTCTTGAAACAAATGTTTTCATAAAATAAAATGAATTTACTTGCAAAAATTAAGGTGAAATTTCTATCTAAGGTTTACTTACAATAGAAAGAATGCAAACAGTTGTTCCAAGAACGGTTGAGACTCCGGGAACCCAGATTTCCCCATGAGGTCGCTTTGCGAACATCTCCCGATGACGGATACTCATTTAAAATCATGTCACTCACTTCAAAACAACGGGAAACTGATAATAAGGTATCCCCAACAGAGTGCAAAGTATAAATTGCAAGAAGAAGACATCTTCTGATCAACAAAAATTCAAGTCGTATCATAAGGATTTCACATCCGCGACAATTCTATTCACATTCACTTTACGTTTTATAATCATCATATTCATGCATGCTTTGCACCTCATAACTTCATAATTAGCATAGCTTAGATAAGCTTTGATCATGTTCGTACTCGGGATTTTCGAGCAAGTCAGCAAGCAGAAATCTCCCTCAAAGAGTAAGTTTGTTCACTACTTTTGTTATCCCCAATGGGTCAGTAGACGGCAATCTTCTTCGGAAGATAGTTTGTCCACTTTTGGACTTCCCAAGCAGGTCGACAGTTGACAATCTTCTCTGGAAGATAGTTTGTCCGCTTTCGAATTTCCACACCAAAGTAAGCAGATGGCAGTCTCCTCCATTAGAAGACAGTTTGCTCACTTTTTCCTAAGACGGGTCAACGAATGGCAGTCACTTTCAGCAGAAGACAGTTCGTTCCGCTTAAGGATTTCTCGACAGGGTCGGCAAATGGCAGTCTCTTTCAACAGAAGACAGTTTGTTCACTTAGAGACAACGAATGGCAGTCTTCTTCATGAAGACAGTTCGTTTAAGAATTCTTATTCCAAAGTAAGCGAATGGCAGTCTCCTCCATTAAAAGACAGTTTGCTCACTTTTTCCTAAGACGGGTCAACGAATGGCAGTCTCTTTCAGCAGAAGACAGTTCGTTCCGCTTAAGGATTTCTCGACGGGGTCGGCAAATGGCAGTCTCTTTCAACAGAAGACAGTTTGTTCCCTTAGAGACAACGAATGGCAGTCTTCTTCATGAAGACAGTTCGTTTAAGAATTCTTATTCCAAAGTAAGCGAATGGCAGTTTCCTCCATTAAAAGACAGTTTGCTTACTTTTTCCTAAGACGGGTCAACGAATGGCAGTCTCTTTCAACAGAAGACAGTTCGTTCCGCTTAAGGATTTCTCGACAGGGTCGGCAAATGGCAGTCTCTTTCAACAGAAGACAGTTTGTTCCCTTAGAGACAACGAATGGCAGTCTTCTTCAAGAAGACAGTTCGTTTAAGAATTCTTATTCCAAAGTAAGCGAATGGCAGTCTCCTCCATTAGAAGACAGTTTGCTCACTTTTTCCTAAGACGGGTCAACGAATGGCAGTCTCTTTCAGCAGAAGACAGTTCGTTCCGCTTAAGGGTTTCTCGACAGGGTCGGCAAATGGCAGTCTCTTTCAACAAAAGACAGTTTGTTCCCTTTGAGATAGCGAATGGCAGTCTTCTTCATGAAGACAGTTCGTTTAAGAATTCTTATTCCAAAGTAAGCAGATGGCAGTCTCCTCAATTAGAAGACAGTTTGCTCACTTTTTCCTAAGACGGGTCAACGAATGGCAGTCTCTTTCAACAGAAGACAGTTTGTTCCCTTTGAGATAACGAATGGCAGTCTTCTTCATGAAGACAGTTTGTTTTAGGATTCTTTATTAAAGTTTAGCAAATGGCAGTCTCTTTTAGCAGAAGACAGTTTGCTCACTTTCTTTTCCACAACAAAGGTCAACAAATGGCAGTCTCTTTCAGCAGAAGACAATTTGTTCCCCTAGCAATTGACGAATGGCAGTCTTTCCCGAGGAAAGACAGTTTGTCTGTTTAATACCCCAAGGAATCGGAAAATGGCAGTTTCTTCGCAAGAAACAGTTTGTCTACTTCCGAGATGTTTTATCCCCATTAGGGTCGACAAATGGCAGTTCTTCTCCTAGGAGAACAGTTTGTTATTTTCCCAGTGGAGTCGACGAATGGCAGTTCTCCTCCTAAGAAAACAGTTTGTTAAGTTCCCCGGCATAAGTCGACGAATGATGGTTTTCGTCTCGAAAACAGTTCGCCCGTTTTCAAGCAAAGTCATTAGCCCCTCAAAAGATCATGAGGCCGTATGACATTCCTTCAAAGACGTCAAGTCGGAAGAAAAGGTGGTGAAGTTTCTTTATTACCATCAAATGGCGTCTCGTCTCCAATTGCTGATGAGAAGTTTGATGAGAAAACAAACCTTTGGAGATTTTTCTCTTTATCTGAGATATCGTCCAAAATCACAACTTAGACCAGTTTCGAGATATGGACATCCGAAACGAGGGGAGGTTGTTTACCTTTTTCTAAGTATCAACACTTAGTTGAAGAAGATGGATTGCGCATCCTACATTGCCATCCATTCACCAGAGTTCACATCATGTGTTTCTACAGGAGTTTGTCTCCCTATTCCCCGCCAAGAGCGACAACGGAATCAAGTCATGCAAAGATTTTTATCACTACAACATCTCAGGAACACTTAGTTGAAGAAGATGGATTGCGCATCCTACATTGCCAATTGAGGTGGTGAACATAGGTACCGACGAAGAAAAGAAAGAGATAAAGATAGGGGCTGAATTAGAGGATACTGTCAAACAAAGATTGATTCAAATGTTACGAGAAAATATTGAGATCTTTGCTTGGTCCTACGAAGATATGCTTGGGCTCGATACTGATATTGTGGTTCATCGTCTACCTATTAAAGAAAACAGTCCTCCGGTTAAACAGAAGTTACGAAGAAGCAGACCTGATATGGCTCAGAAAATCAAAGAAGAGGTCGAGAAACAATTCACTGCTGGGTTCCTGAAAGTAGTGAGTTATCCGCCATGGATTTCCAACATAGTACCCATACCCAAGAAGGATGGAAAGGTCAGAATGTGTGTAGACTACAGAGATTTGAATCGAGCAAGCCCTAAAGATGATTTCCCACTACCGCATATTGACATTCTAGTTGATAGTACTGCGCAATGCAAGGTTTTCTCTTTTATGGATGGTTTCTCAGGTTACAATCAGATTAAGATGGCACTCGAAGACATGGAAAAGACAACTTTCACTATGCCTTGGGGCACCTTTTGTTACAAGGTCATGCCATTCGGGTTAAAGAACGCTGGGGCAATGTACCAACGTGCAATGGTAGCTCTATTCCATGACATGATCCACAAAGAAATAGAGGTCTACGTTGACGATATGATTGCGAAGTCCAACACTGAAGAAGAACATCTAAACCATTTATAGAAGTTGTTTGATAGGTTGAAGAAGTACAAGCTGAGACTGAATCCGAACAAATGTACCTTTGGCGTAAGATCTGGTAAGCTGCTGGGTTTTGTTGTTAGTAGTAAAGGTATTGAAGTCGATTCTGCAAAGGTAAAAGCTATACAAGAGATGCCTGCTCCGCGAAACGAGAAAGAAGTTAGAGGATTCCTGGGACGTCTGAACTACATTGCTAGATTTATCTCCCATCTGACCGCTACTTGTGAGCCAATCTTCAAGTTACTGAGGAAAGATCAAGTAGTGAAATGGAACGACCAATGTCAAGAAGCCTTTGACAAGATAAAGAAGTACCTGCAAGAACCTCCGATCATGATACCACCTGCTGAAGGAAGACCTCTAATTATGTACTTAACAGTGTTAGAGAATTCGATGGGGTGCGTACTGGGGCAACATGGAGAGTCTGGTCGAAAAGAGCATGCAATATACTACCTTAGCAAAAAGTTTACCGACTGTGAAACAAGATACTCACTGCTCGAGAAAACTTGCTGTGCTTTGGCGTGGGCTGCTCGCCGACTGAGACAGTATATGTTGAACCATACTGTCATACCCTAATTTTTGACCCCCTGAGATGTCATATCTTTTAGACTTTTCATCAAAGACAAAATAGATACTCAGAGCAGTCATTTGTTCATCTGATACCCAGTCTAGGGTTTTGAGCCCCCATCAAGGACTAAAATCAGGGATCACATTTGGGAAACCCTAGAAAACTCCAGGGGATCACTCAAAGGCATCAATCATCTTCAAATAGCTCATATGACAATATCCATTGGGCATTACAACCCAATCCAAGGCCTACAGTCATCAATTTCATCTGGTCGACAATTAAGGTTTTTGACCTAATTCACCAAGACAGTTGACTTTTAAGGTTTTTGATTCATCACAAAAGTCCAAGAATTCACTTCATCTGAAAAAGTCAACTGCATAGGATCACCTTTGACTTTTTGGAAATTTTGGTCAACCATGACTTTTGAAGTTTTAAATCATCAATATATTATATTTGATGTCATTTGATCAAGGAAAGTCAAGAAAATCAATCAAGAATCAAAAGTCAAAAGTTTGACTTTTCATACTTAGAAATTTTTTTTAGTGTTTTCAAGTGATTTTTGCCAAACTTTGGAAGGGATTTTCTCAAAATTTCACCTACAAACTGAAAAAAACTTCCAACATGAAAGTTGTAGATTTTGATCCAATAAACAACTTTGACACATATAATGTTTTGGCTAAAAATCAACCATTGAAGAGTTATGGAGCTTCAAAGTGGCTGCCTTCACAAAACATGCAAGAAAACCCTAGTTTTCTTCAAACTTTATGGGACTTTTTTCACTAATTTCCCTAAAGAATTTGGGCAAACACCAAACTAATGAATCAAACTACATATCAAGGGCTTTCCAAATTGTGCTCAACCTTCTCCAAATTCATTTTCAGCTAAGAGATATGATTGATCAAAGTTAGGCACTTGAAGTGAAAATTATAGGTCATGTGCAATTTGAAACATTGCAATTTTGTGCAAGTGACTTCTCTAAATGATGCTACCCGACCTCTAATACATCTGAAGACATGCCATACATCCAATTTCATCATTGCATAAGGATTAGAGAAGATTCCCAAAAACAAAGGCATGTGATTATGTAATGATTGCATTTTTGAATTTATGGCAAATGGTGAATCATCAAGGAATCTTGCTCTAAGCCAATTAGAACTCTCCTCTGCATCAGAAATGTTCCCTAAGATCATACAAGATCAATGGCTGGGGAAGCTAGCTCGAAAATGCATCATTGCATTTGGGATATTTTCAAATTGTCTTCATGGCTAAGAAACCAAACTCACTTCACTAAGCAAGCTTGCTATGTTCAATTGCTCTGAACCATTTGCCTATAAATAGAGGGCTCTTTATCATTCAGAAAACACACCAAAGCAACCATATTCCTTGCTTTCTCTTTCTCTTCTCATGCTTATGGTTTTTCAAAGTCCTTTGGCAAGAAGAATCGTTTTCTTCAAACCAGAGCTTCTCTTTGGAAAGTAAGCATTCTAACATCTCAAGGGGGCTCATTTGAGGTGATCCAAGCACCTGGATCACTTCTGTAGGTGGAGGAACACCATTGTTGCTCTCACTTTGGAGTTGTTGCAGTTGGAGGTCCATAGAGCAATTCAGAAGGTTTCTAACAAAGCCAAGCATCCAGACACATTCCTTAGGTCATAGTGAAGCTGTTCAGATGGCTGCAGCTCATCTGTAACTCAAGATTCATCACCCTCCATGTCCACTTGAAGCTCAAATCGAAGGTGTCGGGTAGAGCAATTCAAAAGGATTGAAGTCACAATAAGCATTCAGTTAGCATCACTGAGTTCCAAGGAAGCTTTTGGGATCACTCATACAAACCTAGGTGTTCTCTATCATCCTCACGACCTCCATTTTCAGAGGTAAGTTTCTCAACTCCACCTCTTTAATTTAAGTACTCTTTGTGATAAAGCTCAATACTATCTTGTTCAGCATCATCAGAGGATTGAAAACCCTCTATCATCATTCATTTATTCATCTTGTTTGTCATTTAATTTTAAATTTAGGGTTCATATATTCTTCATATTTTCTGAGAAAATAGGTAGCTATAGTTAATATAAATAAATGTTAGTTACATATCTGGATTCGTGAGGAAATTTAGAGCAAGATTGATGTTTACATCATGCCATTTAGTTGAGAAACCAGAGAGTTAGAAAATTTGAAAATCTTTGAGCTCGAGGAAGAAGATGACTATGGTGGCGCGCGAAATTCAAATCCATGGGCTAGATTTATTTTATTTTGAATGGTATGCGTTTTATAAACGAATTCATCGTTTGCCCTAGTGGCCTCACATACGCCCTTAGTCTCCTCATGCCTCAAGTCTGGGGTTCGAATCCCCCTCGCCCCAGACTTTTTGATTCTTTTATTTTTCAATGATTTACCACTTGTTTTGAAACATAACCAAATGGGTGTGTGTTATAATCACCAAGCGCGCGTTGGCTCAGTGGTGTTATTTTGAGCTGGTGACTTAGAGGGCGTGTGTTCAAACCTTGGAGGAGACAAACCCAATTTTTTACCACTATTTTTCTTTGTTTTATTCACAAACTTCACACAATTATTTAACCTATCAAATAAATCCATTTTCACCTCATTTTTCACACACTTGTTATTTAATATATCTATTTATTGAATAATCAAAAAAATCATAAAAATATTATTTATTTCATATATTTTTATTAGGTTTAAAATAGTATGTTTTAAGTGTTTTCTTAAATACTTTGAAAATATATATCTTCATTTTGTTTTAACCTAATTATTTTTGTGAATAATCTTATGATAAAACCCTAATTATTTAGGTCTTAATTAGGTATAGATTTCATCTTTACCTTAATTAAGTTGACTTTTGTCAATATTCAAAACTGTTTTCAGTCTCCGATTAAACGGATGATTAAGGTTGTCAAACAACAAAACCTTATATCATTTCAATCATTTTCCAACTGTTTCCCATAAACAGTAAATAATCATGGGCCTCTAATAGAGTGTAAGTCCCAGCACCTTTTTTCTTTTCATAGTTTGTTTTCAAAAACTGTATTTACAAAATCTCCTTTCTGTTTTCAAAACATTCTTCTGGTATTTGAATGGCATTATTCCCGGTGAAACTCTTCAGATACCTATGTGACCTTTGTCCATCTTCACTTCTTCTATTTTCAAAAATCTTTAACTGTTTATAATAAATATACAACTGTTATCAACAAAACAACAAAAATTGCTGGTAAGGCTTTGTACATACTTCTTCAAAGGCCTCCACTCCATCCAGGTTAGGCTTTACAAGCTTTCAATTTACAGTCTTTATTTAAATTACTGTCAAATATAGAGTTGTTTATATATTTGTTTAGAACTACATTTGAGTGTAAACCCTAGGACAGTTAAACTATATATATATATATATATATATATATATATATATATATATATTATAGGAATATGACCTAGGATTGAGAATGTCTTCCCGGTGAAGGCTCTTTCCTAATTAGAGATCTGTAGTTCAAACCCCCAAGATGAATTATTCCCGGTGAAACATCTTGGCAAAAACCTTAGAACAAAAAATAGGACACATCCACCCAAAGAGGAATTATTCCCGGTGAAACCTCTTACCCATTTGCTTAGAGCCAAAATAAGTTCAAAACCACATAGCTTTCTCTTGTGCTATAACAAGGACCCTCGATGATCCTCGATTAGCCTCCTCTTGGGCTTTGTACAAGGACCCACAGGCTTCTTAAAAGCATTTCCAGCTTCCTCTTGAGCTTGTATACAAGGACCCATTAGGTTTCTTATAAACATAGGAACAGGTCTTTAGTTACCTTTTAGCCTATCCTGGTGAGTTTCTTCCATTCTCTAAACCAGACTTTAAATAAGCTAAGATTGTCTCAATTTCATATTGAGCACACCTTTTGGAATGAGAGACATGGACAGTCTCTGTCACCCTTATCTTCATCAATCTTCCTTAGCAGAGTCTAGGATCTTTATTTGCTTATCACCAGCAAGAGTCAGCCTTAATCTTGGGCTTTAAAACAAGAAGTCTCCACTAGATAATCTTTCTGCCATTCATTTTAACAAAACCCCTAGAAAGGGTTAGCCTCCACACATTCCTTCATTTTAATAAAAACCCCTGGAAAGGGTTAGCCTCCAAAATCACTCCTTCAAATCCAAAGATTCATTCTCTTAAGAAATAATTCCCCAAAAGAGTCAAAACCCCTGGAAAGGGTCAGCCTCCAAAAAACATGATAAAAAATCAGTCTTTTAATAGTCAATTTCTCCAGCTGAGTCAAAATCCCTGGAAAGGGTTAGCTTCCAAAAACAAAAAAATAATAAATTAGTTTGTTAGAACCTCTAGCAGAATAAAACTCCCCCAGTGAGTCTTTCATTTTTAGTAGCCACAACCTTGGGCTTTGTACAAGGTAGATAAACCATATTTCCCTGTGTCAAAGATTCCTAATC